>NW_027488919.1:0-212598 GCF_050948215.1 Halictus rubicundus
ATCCGATCCTCTATCCTATCAAATCCCCTATCCTATCTTCTATCTTATCCTATCCTCTATCCTATCCTATCCTCTATCCAATCCTCTATCCTATTCTATCCTCTATCCTATCCTATCCTCTATCCTATCCTATCGTCTATCCTGTATTATCCTCTATCCTATCCTATCCTCTATCCTATCCTCTATCCAATCATATCCTCTATCCTATAATATCCTCTATCCTATCCTATCCTGTATCCAATCCTCTATCCTATCCTATCCTCTATCCTATCCTATCCTCTATCCTATCCTATCGTCTATCCTGTCCTATCCTCTGTCCTATCCTATCCTCTATCCTATCCTATCCTCAATCCTATCCTTTCCTGTATCCTATCCTATCCTGTATCCTCTATCCTATCCTATCCTCCATCCTATCCTATCCTATCCTCTATCCTATCCTTTCCTCTATCCTATCCTATCTTCTATCCTATCCGATCCACTATTCTATCCTATCTTCTATCCTATCAAATCCCCTATCCTATTTTCTATCCTATCCTATCCTCTATCCTATCCTATCCTCTATCCTATCCTATCGTTTATCCTATCCTCTATCCTATCCTATCCTCTATCCTATCCTATCCTATCTTCTATCGTATCCTATCCTCTACCCTATGAAATCCCCTATCCTATCCTCTGTCCTATCCTATCCTCTATCCTATCCTATCCTGCATCCAATCCTATCCTCAATCCTATCCTTTCCTGTATCCTATCCTATCCTCTATACTCTATCCTATGCAATCCTCTATCCTATCATATCCTCTACCCTATCATATCCCCTATCCTATCCTATCCTCTATCCTATCCTATCCTCTATCCTCAATCCTATCCAATCCTCTGTCCTATCGTATCCTCTATCCTATCATATCCTCTATCCTATAATATCCTCTATCCTATCCTATCGTCTATCCTATCCTCTATCCTATCCTATCCTCTATCCTCTCCTATCCTCTATCCTATCCTATCCTCTATCCTTTCCTATCCTCTATCCTATCCTCTATCCTATCCTCTATCCTAACCTATCCTGTATCCTATCCTATCCAATCCCCTATCCTATCCTCTATCCAATCCTATCCTCAATCCTATCCTTTCCTGTATCCTATCCTATCCTCTATCCTCTATCCTATCCAATCCTCTGTCCTATCCTATCCTCTATCCTATCCTATCGTGTATCCTATCCTCTATCCTATCCTTTCCTGTATCCTATCCTATCCTCTATCCTCTATCCTATCCAATCCTCTGTCCTATCCTATCCTCTATCCAATCATATCCTCTATCCTATAATATCTCTATCCTATCCTATCCTGTATCCAATCCTCTATCCTATCCTATCCTCTATCCTATCCTATCCTCTATCCTATCCTATCGTCTATCCTGTCCTATCCTCTGTCCTATCCTATCCTCTATCCTATCCTATCCTCTTTCCAATCCTATCCTCAATCCTATCCTTTCCTGTATCCTATCCTATCCTGTATCCTCTATCCTATCCTATCCTCCATCCTATCCTATCCTCTATCCTATCCTATCCTCTATCCTATCCTATCGTTTATCCTATCCTCTATCCTATCCTATCCTCTATCCTATCCTATCCTATCTTCTATCCTATCCTATCCTCTACCCTATCCAATCCTCTATCCTATCCTATCATCTATCCTCAATCCTATCCTTTCCTGTATCCTATCCATTCCCCTATCCTATCCTCTGTCCTATCCTATCCACTATCCTATCCTATCCTGCATCCAATCCTATCCTCAATCCTATCCTTTCCTGTATCCTATCCTATCCTCTATACTCTATCCTATGCAATCCTCTATCCTATCATATCCTCTACCCTATCATATCCCCTATCCTATCCTATCCTCTATCCTATCCTATCCTCTATCCTCAATCCTATCCAATCCTCTGTCCTATCGTATCCTCTATCCTATCATATCCTCTATCCTATAATATCCTCTATCCTATCCTATCGTCTATCCTATCCTCTATCCTATCCTATCCTCTATCCTATCCTATCTTCTA
The DNA here is from genome assembly GCF_050948215.1 of Halictus rubicundus. Taxonomy (NCBI): domain Eukaryota; kingdom Metazoa; phylum Arthropoda; class Insecta; order Hymenoptera; family Halictidae; genus Halictus; species Halictus rubicundus. The sequence continues at coordinate 2,056 of NW_027488919.1, forward strand.
TTCTATCCTATCCTCTATCCTATCCTATCCACTATCCAATCCTATCGTCTATCCTATCCTATCCTCTATCCTATCAAATCCCCTATCCTATCCTCTATCCTATCCTCTATCCTAGCCTATCCTCTATCCTATCCAATCCAATCCCCTATCCTAACCTCTATCCAATCCTATCCTCAATCCTATCCTCTCCTGTATCCTATCCTATCCTCTATCCTCTATCCTATCCAATTCTCTGTCCTATCCTATCCTCTATCCTATCCTATCGTGTATCCTATCCTCTATCCTATCAAATCCCCTATCCTATCCTCTGTCCTATCCTATCCTCTATCCTATCCTATCCCCTATCCAATCCTATCCTCAATCCTATCCTTTCATGTATCCTATCCTATCCTGTATCCTCTATCCTATCGTATCCTCTACCCTATCATATCCTCTATCCTATCCTATAATCTATCCTATCCTATCCTCTATCCTTTCCTATCCTCTATCCTATCCTCTATCCTAGCCTATCCTCTATCCTATCCTATCCAATCCCCTATCCTATCCTCTATCCAATCCTATCCTCAATCCTATCCTTTCCTGTATCCTATCCTATCCTCTATCCTCTATCCTATCCAATCCTCTGTCCTATCCTATCCTCTATCCTATCCTATCGTGTATCCTATCCTCTATCCTATCCTATCCTCTATCCTATCAAATCCCCTATCCTATCCTCTGTCCTATCCTATCCTCTATCCTATCCTATCCTCTATCCTATCCTATCCTCTATCCTATCCTATCCTCCATCCTATCCTATCCTCTATCCTATCCAATCCTCTATCCTATCCTATCATCTATCCTCAATCCTATCCTTTCCTGTATCCTATCCATTCCTCTATCCTATCCTGTCCTCTATCCTATCCTATCCTCTATCCCATCCTATCCTCTATCCTATCCTCTATCCTATCCTATCTTCTATCCTATCCGATCCTCTATCCTATCAAATCCCCTATCCTATCTTCTATCTTATCCTATCCTCTGTCCTATCCTATCCTCTATCCTATCCTATCCTCTTTCCAATCCTATCCTCAATCCTATCCTTTCCTGTATCCTATCCTATCCTGTATCCTCTATCCTATCCTATCCTCTATCCTATCCTTTCCTCTATCCTATCCTATCTTCTATCCTATCCGATCCACTATTCTATCCTATCTTCTATCCTATCTGATCCTCTATCCTATCAAATCCCCTATCCTATTTTCTATCCTATCCTATCCTCTATCCTATCCTATCCTCTATCCTATCCTATCGTTTATCCTATCCTCTATCCTATCCTATCCTCTATACTCTATCCTATGCAATCCTCTATCCTATCATATCCTCTACCCTATCATATCCCCTATCCTATCCTATCCTCTATCCTATCCTATCCTCTATCCTCAATCCTATCCAATCCTCTGTCCTATCGTATCCTCTATCCTATCATATCCTCTATCCTATAATATCCTCTATCCTATCCTATCGTCTATCCTATCCTCTATCCTATCCTATCCTCTATCCTATCCTATCTTCTATTCTATCCTATCCTCTATCCTATCCTATCCACTATCCAATCCTATCGTCTATCCTATCCTATCCTCTATCCTATCAAATCCCCTATCCTATCCTCTATCCTATCCTCTATCCTAGCCTATCCTCTATCCTATCCAATCCAATCCCCTATCCTAACCTCTATCCAATCCTATCCTCAATCCTATCCTCTCCTGTATCCTATCCTATCCTCTATCCTCTATCCTATCCAATTCTCTGTCCTATCCTATCCTCTATCCTATCCTATCGTGTATCCTATCCTCTATCCTATCAAATCCCCTATCCTATCCTCTGTCCTATCCTATCCTCTATCCTATCCTATCCCCTATCCAATCCTATCCTCAATCCTATCCTTTCATGTATCCTATCCTATCCTGTATCCTCTATCCTATCGTATCCTCTACCCTATCATATCCTCTATCCTATCCTATAATCTATCCTATCCTATCCTCTATCCTTTCCTATCCTCTATCCTATCCTCTATCCTAGCCTATCCTCTATCCTATCCTATCCAATCCCCTATCCTATCCTCTATCCAATCCTATCCTCAATCCTATCCTTTCCTGTATCCTATCCTATCCTCTATCCTCTATCCTATCCAATCCTCTGTCCTATCCTATCCTCTATCCTATCCTATCGTGTATCCTATCCTCTATCCTATCCTATCCTCTATCCTATCAAATCCCCTATCCTATCCTCTGTCCTATCCTATCCTCTATCCTATCCTATCCTCTATCCTATCCTATCCTCTATCCTATCCTATCCTCCATCCTATCCTATCCTCTATCCTATCCAATCCTCTATCCTATCCTATCATCTATCCTCAATCCTATCCTTTCCTGTATCCTATCCATTCCTCTATCCTATCCTGTCCTCTATCCTATCCTATCCTCTATCCCATCCTATCCTCTATCCTATCCTCTATCCTATCCTATCTTCTATCCTATCCGATCCTCTATCCTATCAAATCCCCTATCCTATCTTCTATCTTATCCTATCCTCTATCCTATCCTATCCTCTATCCTATCCTATCCCCTATCCAATCCTATCCTCAATCCTATCCTTTCATGTATCCTATCCTATCCTGTATCCTCTATCCTATCGTATCCTCTACCCTATCATATCCTCTATCCTATCCTATAATCTATCCTATCCTATCGTGTATCCTATCCTCTATCCTATCAAATCCCCTATCCTATCCTCTGTCCTATCCTATCCTCCATCCTACTCTATCCTCTATCCTATCCTATCCTCTACCCTATCCTATCCTCTATCCTATCCTCTCCTGTATCCTATCCTATCCTCTATCCTATCCTATCCTCTATCCTATCCTATCCTCTATCCTATCCTATCGTCTATCCTATCCTCTATCCTATCCTATCCTCTATCCTATCAAATCCCCTATCCTATCCTCTATCCAATCCTCTATCCTATTCTATCCTCTATCCTATCCTATCCTCTATCCTATCCTATCGTCTATCCTGTATTATCCTCTATCCTATCCTATCCTCTATCCTATCCTCTATCCTATCCTATCCAATCCCCTATCCTATCCTCTATCCAATCCTATCCTCAATCCTATCCTTTCCTGTATCCTATCCTATCCTCTATCCTCTGTCCTATCCTATCCTCTATCCTATCAAATCCCCTATCCTATCCTCTGTCCTATCCTATCCTCTATCCTATCGTCTATCCTATCCTCTATCCTATCCTATCCCCTATCCAATCCTATCCTCAATCCTATCCTTTCCTGTATCCTATCCTATCCTGTATCCTCTATCCTATCGTATCCTCTCTACCCTATCATATCCTCTATCCTATTCTATCCTCTATCCTATCCTATCCTCTATCCTATCCTATCCACTATCCTATCCTATCCTCTATCCTATCCTATCCCCTATCCAATCCTATCCTCAATCCTATCCTTTCCTGTATCCTATCCTACCCTGTATCATCTATCCTATCGTATCCTCTACCCTATCATATCCTCTATCCTATCCTATCCTCTATCCTCTCCTATCCTCTATCCTATCCTATCCTCTATCCTTTCCTATCCTCTATCCTATCCTCTATCCTATCCTCTATCCTAACCTATCCTGTATCCTATCCTACCCAATCCTCTATCCTATCCTCTATCCAATCCTATCCTCAATCCTATCCTTTCCTGTATCCTATCCTATCCTCTATCCTCTATCCTATCCAATCCTCTGTCCTATCCTATCCTCTATCCTATCCTATCGTGTATCCTATCCTCTATCCTATCCTTTCCTGTATCCTATCCTATCCTCTATCCTCTATCCTATAAAATCCTCTGTCCTATCCTATCCTCTATCCAATCATATCCTCTATCCTATAATATCCTCTATCCTATCCTATCCTGTATCCAATCCTCTATCCTATCCTATCCTCTATCCTATCCTATCCTCTATCCTATCCTATCGTCTATCCTGTCCTATCCTCTGTCCTATCCTATCCTCTATCCTATCCTATCCTCTTTCCAATCCTATCCTCAATCCTATCCTTTCCTGTATCCTATCCTATCCTGTATCCTCTATCCTATCCTATCCTCCATCCTATCCTATCCTATCCTCTATCCTATCCTTTCCTCTATCCTATCCTATCTTCTATCCTATCCGATCCACTATTCTATCCTATCTTCTATCCTATCAAATCCCCTATCCTATTTTCTATCCTATCCTATCCTCTATCCTATCCTATCCTCTATCCTATCCTATCGTTTATCCTATCCTCTATCCTATCCTATCCTCTATCCTATCCTATCCTATCTTCTATCGTATCCTATCCTCTACCCTATGAAATCCCCTATCCTATCCTCTGTCCTATCCTATCCTCTATCCTATCCTATCCTGCATCCAATCCTATCCTCAATCCTATCCTTTCCTGTATCCTATCCTATCCTCTATACTCTATCCTATGCAATCCTCTATCCTATCATATCCTCTACCCTATCATATCCCCTATCCTATCCTATCCTCTATCCTATCCTATCCTCTATCCTCAATCCTATCCAATCCTCTGTCCTATCGTATCCTCTATCCTATCATATCCTCTATCCTATAATATCCTCTATCCTATCCTATCGTCTATCCTATCCTCTATCCTATCCTATCCTCTATCCTCTCCTATCCTCTATCCTATCCTATCCTCTATCCTTTCCTATCCTCTATCCTATCCTCTATCCTATCCTCTATCCTAACCTATCCTGTATCCTATCCTATCCAATCCCCTATCCTATCCTCTATCCAATCCTATCCTCAATCCTATCCTTTCCTGTATCCTATCCTATCCTCTATCCTCTATCCTATCCAATCCTCTGTCCTATCCTATCCTCTATCCTATCCTATCGTGTATCCTATCCTCTATCCTATCCTTTCCTGTATCCTATCCTATCCTCTATCCTCTATCCTATCCAATCCTCTGTCCTATCCTATCCTCTATCCAATCATATCCTCTATCCTATAATATCTCTATCCTATCCTATCCTGTATCCAATCCTCTATCCTATCCTATCCTCTATCCTATCCTATCCTCTATCCTATCCTATCGTCTATCCTGTCCTATCCTCTGTCCTATCCTATCCTCTATCCTATCCTATCCTCTTTCCAATCCTATCCTCAATCCTATCCTTTCCTGTATCCTATCCTATCCTGTATCCTCTATCCTATCCTATCCTCCATCCTATCCTATCCTCTATCCTATCCTATCCTCTATCCTGTCCTTTCCTCTATCCTATCCTATCTTCTATCCTATCCGATCCACTATTCTATCCTATCTTCTATCCTATCTGATCCTCTATCCTATCAAATCCCCTATCCTATTTTCTATCCTATCCTATCCTCTATCCTATCCTATCCTCTATCCTATCCTATCCTCTATCCTATCCTATCCTCTATCCTATCCTATCGTTTATCCTATCCTCTATCCTATCCTATCCTCTATCCTATCCTATCCTATCTTCTATCCTATCCTATCCTCTACCCTATGAAATCCCCTATCCTATCCTCTGTCCTATCCTATCCACTATCCTATCCTATCCTGCATCCAATCCTATCCTCAATCCTATCCTTTCCTGTATCCTATCCTATCCTCTATACTCTATCCTATGCAATCCTCTATCCTATCATATCCTCTACCCTATCATATCCCCTATCCTATCCTATCCTCTATCCTATCCTATCCTCTATCCTCAATCCTATCCAATCCTCTGTCCTATCGTATCCTCTATCCTATCATATCCTCTATCCTATAATATCCTCTATCCTATCCTATCGTCTATCCTATCCTCTATCCTATCCTATCCTCTATCCTATCCTATCTTCTATTCTATCCTATCCTCTATCCTATCCTATCCACTATCCAATCCTATCGTCTATCCTATCCTATCCTCTATCCTATCAAATCCCCTATCCTATCCTCTATCCTATCCTCTATCCTAGCCTATCCTCTATCCTATCCAATCCAATCCCCTATCCTAACCTCTATCCAATCCTATCCTCAATCCTATCCTCTCCTGTATCCTATCCTATCCTCTATCCTCTATCCTATCCAATTCTCTGTCCTATCCTATCCTCTATCCTATCCTATCGTGTATCCTATCCTCTATCCTATCAAATCCCCTATCCTATCCTCTGTCCTATCCTATCCTCTATCCTATCCTATCCCCTATCCAATCCTATCCTCAATCCTATCCTTTCATGTATCCTATCCTATCCTGTATACTCTATCCTATCGTATCCTCTACCCTATCATATCCTCTATCCTATCCTATAATCTATCCTATCCTATCCTCTATCCTTTCCTATCCTCTATCCTATCCTCTATCCTAGCCTATCCTCTATCCTATCCTATCCAATCCCCTATCCTATCCTCTATCCAATCCTATCCTCAATCCTATCCTTTCCTGTATCCTATCCTATCCTCTATCCTCTATCCTATCCAATCCTCTGTCCTATCCTATCCTCTATCCTATCCTATCGTGTATCCTATCCTCTATCCTATCCTATCCTCTATCCTATCAAATCCCCTATCCTATCCTCTGTCCTATCCTATCCTCTATCCTATCCTATCCTCTATCCTATCCTATCCTCTATCCTATCCTATCCTCCATCCTATCCTATCCTCTATCCTATCCAATCCTCTATCCTATCCTATCATCTATCCTCAATCCTATCCTTTCCTGTATCCTATCCATTCCTCTATCCTATCCTGTCCTCTATCCTATCCTATCCTCTATCCCATCCTATCCTCTATCCTATCCTCTATCCTATCCTATCTTCTATCCTATCCGATCCTCTATCCTATCAAATCCCCTATCCTATCTTCTATCTTATCCTATCCTCTATCCTATCCTATCCTCTATCCTATCCTATCCCCTATCCAATCCTATCCTCAATCCTATCCTTTCATGTATCCTATCCTATCCTGTATCCTCTATCCTATCGTATCCTCTACCCTATCATATCCTCTAACCTATCCTATAATCTATCCTATCCTATCCTCTATCCTTTCCTATCCTCTATCCTATCCTCTATCCTATCCTCTATCCTAGCCTATCCTCTATCCTATCCTATCCAATCCCCTATCCTATCCTCTATCCAATCCTATCCTCAATCCTATCCTTTCCTGCATCCAATCCTATCCTCAATCCTATCCTTTCCTGTATCCTATCCTATCCTCTATACTCTATCCTATGCAATCCTCTATCCTATCATATCCTCTACCCTATCATATCCCCTATCCTATCCTATCCTCTATCCTATCCTATCCTCTATCCTCAATCCTATCCAATCCTCTGTCCTATCGTATCCTCTATCCTATCATATCCTCTATCCTATAATATCCTCTATCCTATCCTATCGTCTATCCTATCCTCTATCCTATCCTATCCTCTATCCTATCCTATCTTCTATCCTATCCTATCCTCTATCCTATCCTATCCTCTATCCTATCCTATCCTCTATCCTATCCTATCCTCTATCCTATCCTATCCTCCATCCTATCCTATCCTCTATCCTATCCAATCCTCTATCCTATCCTATCATCTATCCTCAATCCTATCCTTTCCTGTATCCTCTATCCTATCGTATCCTCTACCCTATCATATCCTCTATCCTATCCTATCCTCTATCCTATCCTATCCTCTATCCTATCCTATCCTCTATCCTTTCCTATCCTCTATCCTATCCTCTATCCTATCCTCTATCCTAGCCTGTCCTCTATCCTATCCTATCCAATCCCCTATCCTATCCTCTATCCAATCCTATCCTCAATCCTATCCTTTCCTGTATCCTATCCTATCCTCTATCCTCTATCCTATCCAATCCTCTGTCCTATCCTATCCTCTATCCTATCCTATCGTGTATCCTATCCTCTATCCTATCCTATCCTCTATCCTATCAAATCCCCTATCCTATCCTCTATCCTATCCTATCCTCTATCCTCAATCCTATCCAATCCTCTGTCCTATCGTATCCTCTATCCTATCATATCCTCTATCCTATAATATCCTCTATCCTATCCTATCGTCTATCCTATCCTCTATCCTATCCTATCCTCTATCCTATCCTATCTTCTATTCTATCCTATCCTCTATCCTATCCTATCCACTATCCAATCCTATCGTCTATCCTATCCTATCCTCTATCCTATCAAATCCCCTATCCTATCCTCTATCCTATCCTCTATCCTAGCCTATCCTCTATCCTATCCAATCCAATCCCCTATCCTAACCTCTATCCAATCCTATCCTCAATCCTATCCTCTCCTGTATCCTATCCTATCCTCTATCCTCTATCCTATCCAATTCTCTGTCCTATCCTATCCTCTATCCTATCCTATCGTGTATCCTATCCTCTATCCTATCAAATCCCCTATCCTATCCTCTGTCCTATCCTATCCTCTATCCTATCCTATCCCCTATCCAATCCTATCCTCAATCCTATCCTTTCATGTATCCTATCCTATCCTGTATCCTCTATCCTATCGTATCCTCTACCCTATCATATCCTCTATCCTATCCTATAATCTATCCTATCCTATCCTCTATCCTTTCCTATCCTCTATCCTATCCTCTATCCTAGCCTATCCTCTATCCTATCCTATCCAATCCCCTATCCTATCCTCTATCCAATCCTATCCTCAATCCTATCCTTTCCTGTATCCTATCCTATCCTCTATCCTCTATCCTATCCAATCCTCTGTCCTATCCTATCCTCTATCCTATCCTATCGTGTATCCTATCCTCTATCCTATCCTATCCTCTATCCTATCAAATCCCCTATCCTATCCTCTGTCCTATCCTATCCTCTATCCTATCCTATCCTCTATCCTATCCTATCCTCTATCCTATCCTATCCTCCATCCTATCCTATCCTCTATCCTATCCAATCCTCTATCCTATCCTATCATCTATCCTCAATCCTATCCTTTCCTGTATCCTATCCATTCCTCTATCCTATCCTGTCCTCTATCCTATCCTATCCTCTATCCCATCCTATCCTCTATCCTATCCTCTATCCTATCCTATCATCTATCCTATCCGATCCTCTATCCTATCAAATCCCCTATCCTATCTTCTATCTTATCCTATCCTCTATCCTATCCTATCCTCTATCCTATCCTATCCCCTATCCAATCCTATCCTCAATCCTATCCTTTCATGTATCCTATCCTATCCTGTATCCTCTATCCTATCGTATCCTCTACCCTATCATATCCTCTAACCTATCCTATAATCTATCCTATCCTATCCTCTATCCTTTCCTATCCTCTATCCTATCCTCTATCCTATCCTCTATCCTAGCCTATCCTCTATCCTATCCTATCCAATCCCCTATCCTATCCTCTATCCAATCCTATCCTCAATCCTATCCTTTCCTGCATCCAATCCTATCCTCAATCCTATCCTTTCCTGTATCCTATCCTATCCTCTATACTCTATCCTATGCAATCCTCTATCCTATCATATCCTCTACCCTATCATATCCCCTATCCTATCCTATCCTCTATCCTATCCTATCCTCTATCCTCAATCCTATCCAATCCTCTGTCCTATCGTATCCTCTATCCTATCATATCCTCTATCCTATAATATCCTCTATCCTATCCTATCGTCTATCCTATCCTCTATCCTATCCTATCCTCTATCCTATCCTATCTTCTATCCTATCCTATCCTCTATCCTATCCTATCCTCTATCCTATCCTATCCTCTATCCTATCCTATCCTCTATCCTATCCTATCCTCCATCCTATCCTATCCTCTATCCTATCCAATCCTCTATCCTATCCTATCATCTATCCTCAATCCTATCCTTTCCTGTATCCTCTATCCTATCGTATCCTCTACCCTATCATATCCTCTATCCTATCCTATCCTCTATCCTATCCTATCCTCTATCCTATCCTATCCTCTATCCTTTCCTATCCTCTATCCTATCCTCTATCCTAGCCTGTCCTCTATCCTATCCTATCCAATCCCCTATCCTATCCTCTATCCAATCCTATCCTCAATCCTATCCTTTCCTGTATCCTATCCTATCCTCTATCCTCTATCCTATCCAATCCTCTGTCCTATCCTATCCTCTATCCTATCCTATCGTGTATCCTATCCTCTATCCTATCCTATCCTCTATCCTATCAAATCCCCTATCCTATCCTCTGTCCTATCCTATCCTCTATCCTATCCTATCCTCTATCCTATCCTATCCTCTAACCTATCCTATCCTCTATCCTATCCTATCCTCTATCCTATCCTATCCTCCATCCTATCCTATCCTCTATCCTATCCAATCCTCTATCCTATCCTATCATCTATCCTCAATCCTATCCTTTCCTGTATCCTATCCATTCCTCTATCCTATCCTGTCCTCTATCCTATCCTATCCTCTATCCCATCCTATCCTCTATCCTATCCTCTATCCTATCCTATCTTCTATCCTATCCGATCCTCTATCCTATCAAATCCCCTATCCTATCTTCTATCTTATCCTATCCTCTATCCTATCCTATCCACTATCCTATCCTATCGTCTATCCTATCCTCTATCCTATCCTATCGTCTATCCTGTCCTCTATCCTATCCTATCCTCTATCCTATCCTATCCTCTATCCAATCCTATCCTCAATCCTATCCTCTCCTGTATCCTATCCTATCCTCTATCCTCTATCCTATCCAATCCTCTGTCCTATCCTATCCTCTATCCTATCCTATCGTGTATCCTATCCTCTATCCTATCAAATCCCCTATCCTATCCTCTGTCCTATCCTATCCTCCATCATATCCTATCCTCTATCCTATCCTATCCTCTACCCTATCCTATCCTCTATCCTATCCTATCCTCTATCCTATCCTATCCTCTATCCTATCCTCTATTCTATCCTATCCTCTATCCTATCCTATCCACTATCCTAGCCTATCCTCTATCCTATCCTATCTTCTATCCTATCCTATCCTCTATCCCATCCTATCCTCTATCCTATCCTCTATAATATCCTATCCTCTATCCTATCCTATCATCTATCCTCAATCCTATCCTTTCCTGTATCCTATCCATTCCTCTATCCTATCCTGTCCTCTATCCTATCCTATCCTCTATCCCATCCTATCCTCTATCCTCTCCTCTATCCTATCCTATCCTCTATCCTATCCTATCTTCTATCCTATCCGATCCTCTATCCTATCAAATCCCCTATCCTATCTTCTATCTTATCCTATCCTCTATCCTATCCTATCCTCTATCCTATCCTATCGTCTATCCTATCCTCTATCCTATCCTATCGTCTATCCTATCCTCTATCCCATCCTATCCTCTATCCTATCCTCTATCCTATCCTATCCTCTATCCTATCCTATCTTCTATCCTATCCGATCCTCTATCCTATCAAATCCCCTATCCTATCTTCTATCTTATCCTATCCTCTATCCTATCCTATCCTCTATCCTATCCTATCGTCTATCCTATCCTCTATCCTATCCTATCGTCTATCCTATCCTCTATCCTATCCTATCCTCTATCCTATCCTATCCTCTATCCTATCCTATCCTCTATCCTATCCTATCCTCTATCCTATCCTCTCCTGTATCCTATCCTATCCTCTATCCTATCCTATCCTCTATCCTATCCTATCCTCTATCCTATCCTATCGTCTATCCTATCCTCTATCCTATCCTATCCTCTATCCTATCAAATCCCCTATCCTATCCTCTATCCTATCCTATCCTCTATCCAATCCTCTATCCTATTCTATCCTCTATCCTATCCTATCCTCTATCCTATCCTATCGTATATCCTGTATTATCCTCTATCCTATCCTATCCTCTATCCTATCCTCTATCCTATCCTATCCAATCCCCTATCCTATCCTCTATCCAATCCTATCCTCAATCCTATCCTTTCCTGTATCCTATCCTATCCTCTATCCTCTACCCTATCCAATCCTCTGTCCTATCCTATCCTCTATCCTATCCTATCCTCTGTCCTATCCTATCCTCTATCCTATCAAATCCCCTATCCTATCCTGTGTCCTATCCTATTCTCTATCCTATCGTCTATCCTATCCTCTATCCTATCCTATCCCCTATCCAATCCTATCCTCAATCCTATCCTTTCCTGTATCCTATCCTATCCTGTATCCTCTATCCTATCGTATCCTCTCTACCCTATCATATCCTCTATCCTATTCTATCCAATATCCTATCCTATCCTCTATCCTATCCTATCCACTATCCTATCCTAGCCTCTATCCTATCCTATCCCCTATCCAATCCTATCCTCAATCCTATCCTTTCCTGTATCCTATCCTATCCTGTATCATCTATCCTATCGTATCCTCTACCCTATCATATCCTCTATCCTATCCTATCCTCTATCCTCTCCTATCCTCTATCCTATCCTATCCTCTATCCTTTCCTATCCTCTATCCTATCCTCTATCCTATCCTCTATCCTAACCTATCCTGTATCCTATCCTATCCAATCCCCTATCCTATCCTCTATCCAATCCTATCCTCAATCCTATCCTTTCCTGTATCCTATCCTATCCTCTATCCTCTATTATATCCAATCCTCTGTCCTATCATATCCTCTATCCTATCCTATCGTGTATCCTATCCTCTATCCTATCCTTTCCTGTATCCTATCCTATCCTCTATCCTCTATCCTATCCAATCCTCTGTCCTATCCTATCCTCTATCCAATCATATCCTCTATCCTATAATATCCTCTATCCTATCCTATCCTGTATCCAATCCTCTATCCTATCCTATCCTCTATCCTATCCTATCCTCTATCCTATCCTATCGTCTATCCTGTCCTATCCTCTGTCCTATCCTATCCTCTATCCTATCCTATCCTCTTTCCAATCCTATCCTTAATCCTATCCTTTCCTGTATCCTATCCTATCCTGTATCCTCTATCCTATCCTATCCTCCATCCTATCCTATCCTCTATCCTATCCTATCCTCTATCCTATTCTTTCCTCTATCCTATCCTATCTTCTATCCTATCCGATCCACTATTCTATCCTATCTTCTATCCTATCAAATCCCCTATCCTATTTTCTATCCTATCCTATCCTCTATCCTATCCTATCCTCTATCCTATCCTATCCTCTATCCTATCAAATCCCCTATCCTATCCTCTGTCCTATCCTATCCTCTATCCTATCCTATCCTCTATCCTATCCTATCCTCTATCCTATCCTATCCTCTATCCTATCCTATCCTCTATCCTATCCTATCCTCCATCCTATCCTATCCTCTATCCTATCCAATCCTCTATCCTATCCTATCATCTATCCTCAATCCTATCCTTTCCTGTATCCTATCCATTCCTCTATCCTATCCTGTCCTCTATCCTATCCTATCCTCTATCCCATCCTATCCTCTATCCTATCCTCTATCCTATCCTATCTTCTATCCTATCCGATCCTCTATCCTATCAAATCCCCTATCCTATCTTCAATCTTATCCTATCCTCTATCCTATCCTATCCTCTATCCTATCCTATCGTCTATCCTATCCTCTATCCTATCCTATCGTGTATCCTATCCTCTATCCTATCCTATCCTCTATCCTATCAAATCCCCTATCCTATCCTCTGTCCTATCCTATCCTCTATCCTATCCTCTATCCTATCCTATCTTCTATCCTATCCGATCCTCTATCCTATCAAATCCCCTATCCTATCTTCTATCTTATCCTATCCTCTATCCTATCCTTTCCTCTATCCTATCCTATCGTCTATTCTATCCTCTATCCTATCCTATCGTGTATCCTATCCTCTATCCTATCCTATCCTCTATCCTATCAAATCCCCTATCCTATCCTCTGTCCTATCCTATCCTCTATCCTATCCTATCCTCTATCCTATCCTATCCTCTATCCTATCCTATCCTCTATCCTATCCTATCCTCTATCCTATCCTATCCTCCATCCTATCCTATCCTCTATCCTATCCAATCCTCTATCCTATCCTATTGTAGCGTCCGGTCGCACGCACACAAAAGAGTCTTTCTTTCGTGCAAACGGCCAACGCAATTTACGACTCTCGTTCGACGAAGCTATTTTTGAGTGGACATTTTCCAGACCTAGTCGAAGTATGTTTATTAGAGTTTTGTCCCAAAGTCCTCAATAGCAAACTGAGACCGTCATAAATTAAGAGACGAACCGAAGGGCACTTGAAGCGGACCCAACGTTCTATCGACACTTGGGTCAAGCATGAGTGGCCCGGAGGAAAGTCCCATCATCTTCTCCGATCACCTCGCCGTTCCGAAAACAAACACGCCAAGGGCGGAAGGAACGGGGGTGAGACGAAGAAAAAGAACAGCTCTGATTGGAAGGACCCAAAGCGTGGGTTAGCCAATCAGGGTTGCTTAGGATTTTTACCAGGGCAAACGAAGGCGTTAGAATTAAGTTGTACAGGACTTTCGAAGAGTCACTCAGAAGTCGTCGCGAGATACACTTCGCATAAAATTGTACAGTCGCGAACGATACCTGTATATATAGAGATTAAATTGAGTTCGCCAGCAAAGTTTAGTTCACGATAAATAGACCCTATCCACACTATCATCTATCCTCAATCCTATCCTTTCCTGTATCCTATCCTATCCTGTATCCTCTATCCTATCGTATCCTCTACCCTATCATATCCTCTATCCTATCCTATCCTCGATCCTATCCTATCCTCTATCCTATCCTATCCTCTATCCTTTCCTATCCTCTATCCTATCCTCTATCCTATCCTCTATCCTAGCCTATCCTCTATCCTATCCTATCCAATCCCCTATCCTATCCTCTATCCAATCCTATCCTCAATCCTATCCTTTCCTGTATCCTATCCTATCCTCTATCCTCTATCCTATCCAATCCTCTATCCTATCCTATCCTCTATCCTTTCCTATCCTCTATCCTATCCTCTATCCTATCCTCTATCCTAGCCTATCCTCTATCCTATCCTATCCAATCCCCTATCCTATCCTCTATCCAATCCTATCCTCAATCCTATCCTTTCCTGTATCCTATCCTATCCTCTATCCTCTATCCTATCCAATCCTCTGTCCTATCCTATCCTCTATCCTATCCTATCGTGTATCCTATCCTCTATCCTATCCTATCCTCTATCCTATCAAATCCCCTATCCTATCCTCTGTCCTATCCTATCCTCTATCCTATCCTATCCTCTATCCTATCCTATCCTCTATCCTATCCTATCCTCTATCCTATCCTATCCTCTATCCTATCCTATCCTCCATCCTATCCTATCCTCTATCCTATCCAATCCTCTATCCTATCCTATCATCTATCCTCAATCCTATCCTTTCCTGTATCCTATCCATTCCTCTATCCTATCCTGTCCTCTATCCTATCCTATCCTCTATCCCATCCTATCCTCTATCCTATCCTCTATCCTATCCTATCTTCTATCCTATCCGATCCTCTATCCTATCAAATCCCCTATCCTATCTTCTATCTTATCCTATCCTCTATCCTATCCTATCCTCTATCCTATCCTATCGTCTATCCTATCCTCCATCCTATCCTATCGTCTATCCTGTCCTCTATCCTATCCTATCCTCTATCCTATCCTATCCTCTATCCAATCCTATCCTCAATCCTATCCTCTCCTGTATCCTATCCTATCCTCTATCCTCTATCCTATCCAATCCTCTGTCCTATCCTATCCTCTATCCTATCCTATCGTGTATCCTATCCTCTATCCTATCAAATCCCCTATCCTATCCTCTGTCCTATCCTATCCTCCATCCTATCCTATCCTCTATCCTATCCTATCCTCTACCCTATCCTATCCTCTATCCTATCCTATCCTCTATCCTATCCTATCCTCTATCCTATCCTCTATTCTATCCTATCCTCTATCCTATCCTATCCACTATCCTATCCTATCCTCTATCCTATCCTATCTTCTATCCTATCCTATCCTCTATCCCATCCTATCCTCTATCCTATCCTCTATAATATCCTATCCTCTATCCTATCCTATCATCTATCCTCAATCCTATCCTTTCCTGTATCCTATCCATTCCTCTATCCTATCCTGTCCTCTATCCTATCCTATCCTCTATCCCATCCTATCCTCTATCCTATCCTCTATCCTATCCTATCCTCTATCCTATCCTATCCTCTATCCTATCCTATCCTCTATCCTATCCTATCCTCTATCCTATCCTATCCTCTATCCTATCCTATCCTCTATCCTATCCTATCCTCTATCCTATCCTATCCTCTATCCTATCCTATCCTCTATCCTATCCTATCCTCTATCCTATCCTATCGTCTATCCTATCCTCTATCCTATCCTATCCTCTATCCTATCAAATCCCCTATCCTATCCTCTATCCTATCCTATCCTCTATCCAATCCTCTATCCTATTCTATCCTCTATCCTATCCTATCCTCTATCCTATCCTATCGTATATCCTGTATTATCCTCTATCCTATCCTATCCTCTATCCTATCCTCTATCCTATCCTATCCAATCCCCTATCCTATCCTCTATCCAATCCTATCCTCAATCCTATCCTTTCCTGTATCCTATCCTATCCTCTATCCTCTACCCTATCCAATCCTCTGTCCTATCCTATCCTCTATCCTATCCTATCCTCTGTCCTATCCTATCCTCTATCCTATCAAATCCCCTATCCTATCCTCTGTCCTATCCTATTCTCTATCCTATCGTCTATCCTATCCTCTATCCTATCCTATCCCCTATCCAATCCTATCCTCAATCCTATCCTTTCCTGTATCCTATCCTATCCTGTATCCTCTATCCTATCGTATCCTCTCTACCCTATCATATCCTCTATCCTATTCTATCCTCTATCCTATCCTATCCTCTATCCTATCCTATCCACTATCCTATCCTATCCTCTATCCTATCCTATCCCCTATCCAATCCTATCCTCAATCCTATCCTTTCCTGTATCCTATCCTATCCTGTATCATCTATCCTATCGTATCCTCTACCCTATCATATCCTCTATCCTATCCTATCCTCTATCCTCTCCTATCCTCTATCCTATCCTATCCTCTATCCTTTCCTATCCTCTATCCTATCCTCTATCCTATCCTCTATCCTAACCTATCCTGTATCCTATCCTATCCAATCCCCTATCCTATCCTCTATCCAATCCTATCCTCAATCCTATCCTTTCCTGTATCCTATCCTATCCTCTATCCTCTATTATATCCAATCCTCTGTCCTATCATATCCTCTATCCTATCCTATCGTGTATCCTATCCTCTATCCTATCCTTTCCTGTATCCTATCCTATCCTCTATCCTCTATCCTATCCAATCCTCTGTCCTATCCTATCCTCTATCCAATCATATCCTCTATCCTATAATATCCTCTATCCTATCCTATCCTGTATCCAATCCTCTATCCTATCCTATCCTCTATCCTATCCTATCCTCTATCCTATCCTATCGTCTATCCTGTCCTATCCTCTGTCCTATCCTATCCTCTTTCCTATCCTATCCTCTTTCCTATCCTATCCTCTTTCCAATCCTATCCTTTCCTGTATCCTATCCTATCCTGTATCCTCTATCCTATCCTATCCTCCATCCTATCCTATCCTCTATCCTATCCTATCCTCTATCCTATCCTTTCCTCTATCCTATCCTATCTTCTATCCTATCCGATCCACTATTCTATCCTATCTTCTATCCTATCAAATCCCCTATCCTATTTTCTATCCTATCCTATCCTCTATCCTATCCTATCCTCTATCCTATCCTATCGTTTATCCTATCCTCTATCCTATCCTATCCTCTATCCTATCCTATCCTATCTTCTATCCTATCCTATCCTCTACCCTATGAAATCCCCTATCCTATCTCTGTCCTATCCTATCCTCTATCCTATCCTATCCTGCATGCAATCCTATCCTCAATCCTATCCTTTCCTGTATCCTATCCTATCCTCTATACTCTATCCTATGCAATCCTCTATCCTATCATATCCTCTACCCTATCATATCCCCTATCCTATCCTATCCTCTATCCTATCCTATCCTCTATCCTCAATCCTATCCAATCCTCTGTCCTATCGTATCCTCTATCCTATCATATCCTCTATCCTATAATATCCTCTATCCTATCCTATCGTCTATCCTATCCTCTATCCTATCCTATCCTCTATCCTCTCCTATCCTCTATCCTATCGTATCCTCTATCCTTTCCTATCCTCTATCCTATCCTCTATCCTATCCTCTATCCTCTCCTATCCTCTATCCTATCGTATCCTCTATCCTTTCCTATCCTCTATCCTATCCTCTATCCTATCCTCTATCCTAACCTATCCTGTATCCTATCCTATCCAATCCCCTATCCTATCCTCTATCCAATCCTATCCTCAATCCTATCCTTTCCTGTATCCTATCCTATCCTCTACCCTCTATCCTATCCAATCCTCTGTCCTATCCTATCCTCTATCCTATCCTATCGTGTATCCTATCCTCTATCCTATCCTTTCCTGTATCCTATCCTATCCTCTATCCTCTATCCTATCCAATCCTCTGTCCTATCCTATCCTCTATCCAATCATATCCTCTATCCTATAATATCCTCTATCCTATCCTATCCTGTATCCAATCCTCTATCCTATCCTATCCTCTATCCTATCCTATCCTCTATCCTATCCTATCGTCTATCCTGTCCTATCCTCTGTCCTATCCTATCCTCTATCCTATCCTATCCTCTTTCCAATCCTATCCTCAATCCTATCCTTTCCTGTATCCTATCCTATCCTGTATCCTCTATCCTATCCTATCCTCCATCCTATCCTATCCTCTATCCTATCCTATCCTCTATCCTATCCTTTCCTCTATCCTATCCTATCTTCTATCCTATCCGATCCACTATTCTATCCTATCTTCTATCCTATCTGATCCTCTATCCTATCAAATCCCCTATCCTATTTTCTATCCTATCCTATCCTCTATCCTATCCTATCCTCTATCCTATCCTATCGTTTATCCTATCCTCTATCCTATCCTATCCTCTATCCTATCCTATCCTATCTTCTATCCTATCCTATCCTCTACCCTATGAAATCCCCTATCCTATCCTCTGTCCTATCCTATCCTCTATCCTATCCTATCCTGCATCCAATCCTATCCTCAATCCTATCCTTTCCTGTATCCTATCCTATCCTCTATACTCTATCCTATGCAATCCTCTATCCTATCATATCCTCCACCCTATCATATCCCCTATCCTATCCTATCCTCTATCCTATCCTATCCTCTATCCTCAATCCTATCCAATCCTCTGTCCTATCGTATCCTCTATCCTATCATATCCTCTATCCTATAATATCCTCTATCCTATCCTATCGTCTATCCTATCCTCTATCCTATCCTATCCTCTATCCTATCCTATCTTCTATTCTATCCTATCCACTATCCAATTTTTTTTTTTTTTTTTTTCCGAGGAGGTAATCTCGTTACGGATACCCGAACCCCCCCGGGGGGGGGGGGGTGGTCCGGGTTATGTGGGACTCCTCGGCTGGTTGGTGCAACGCCGAGTATACCCACTAACTCCTCCCCGTCCGTCCCTAGACTCCTGGGGGCACCCGTGCTCTGCGCGCGCATGTCAATCCGGTGTGCCCCCGCCTTAGCATACCACCCAGGGGGGGACGCGGCCCCCTCCCGTACCTACTCTATCCGAAGGCACCACGCAACGGACGACGTGGCGCCTTCCCCCCTGTTAGGCCGCCCGATGAGCATCCGAGCCCCCGCTCGAGATGCCCGGCGGCCTCCGGGGACGCCGTTGGTGACCGAGTGTAAGGGGATATCCGATCCCCCGCCTCGAGATCATCAAGGGCGTCCCCGCTCGCGTCAGAGGCGTCGCAACGGGGGTACGCCCCCGGGGCGTACCCTGCGCCGCCTCCCCCCCCTTCGGCCGGGATCGTGATTACGCTCCCGATCCCGTTCCGCAGCCTCCTTCCGCAGCATAACCCGCTCGCAGAAGGAAGCGAACCCCCTCCACGCCTCCTCGCCACCGGCTGCCGCAGCGACGACAGCCGGGAGCGAGAGGTCGTGGCCCACCGCGCGCCGCAGGGCACGGCGCTCTCCCCCCCATGCCGGACACTCCTCCAGAGTGTGTTGCGCCGTGTCCCGCGGCTCGCCGCAGTGGTGACACGCCTCCTCGGTCTCCCTCCCGATGCGACACAGGTAGTCGCCGAAGCACCCGTGCCCGCTCATCACCTGCGTCACACGGTAGGAGACCCTATGCCCCATCCATCCCCTGTTCCATTGATCGAACACCGGGAGGATGGCCCGAACGGCCCGCCTCTCGCCCTCCCTCGTCCCGGGAAGGCTATCGCGCCACTCCCGGGCTGCGTGCCGCCGAGCATGTCGCCTGAGCTCATCCACCATGAGCCGCGCCTGATCCGGGGCCACCCCCCGGAGCCGGAGTTCCCTGGAGTGCGTATGCACATCCGCCAACACGCGGGCCTCCAGCTCGAGGGGGATCAGCCCCGACATCACCATCGCCGTCGCGTATGAAATGGTGCGGTACCCCCGCACGATGCCAATGGCCAGCCTGCGCTCGATGCGACGCAGCAGCGACCGTGTGCCGCCACTGCGCCCCCTAGCCAAGACATCGCGCGCCCACACAGGGGCTCCGTACAGGACCAAAACTCGCACCACCACCGCGAACAGACGACGCACCCGTCCACAGGGTCCCCCGAGATTCGGGAGAAGGCGACCGAGCGCAGCGGTCGCCCTCTCCGCCCGGGGCGCCAGCGACTCAAGGTGGCGGTCAAAACGCCACCGGCCGTCAAGCTCGAGTCCCAGGTACCGCATCTGGGACCCGACCTTGACCATCCCCTCCCCCACGCAGATCCAGCACTGGGGAGGCGCCGCCAACCGGGCCGAGCGGAGAAACCACATGGCCCTGGTTTTCTCGACGGACACCTCTAGGCCCAGCGACCGGATCGCGCGCACCGCGCGCCACGCGCCGCGCTCCGCCAGGCAGATGGCCTCCTTCGCATACCTCCCGGTGGCCAATACCAGCGTGTCGTCGGCGTAACACGTCAGGCTGACCCCGGGAGTCATCTCCTCCCGCAGGACGCGATCGTACGCAAGATTCCACAGCAACGGGCCCAACACCGAGCCCTGCGGAACCCCGCGCACGACGCCCCTGCGCACCATCCCGTACCGGCCGGGATACTCTATACCCCTGTCGGAGAGATAGCTCCCAATCACCCTTCTGAGATACAGAGGCACCCGGTGGAAGACCAGGGCCTCCATTATCCGATCCCAGGGGACGGTGTTGAACGCGTTAGCGATATCCAAGGATATCGCCAACGCAACACCGCCCCCCCTCGTACAGGCCTCCGAGAGAGCCCTCACCCGCCGAATAGCGTCGACGGTGGAGAGACCCTCCCGGAAGCCGAATTGAACCCCGCTCAGATCGGGGACCCCTCCCGCCGACAGGTGCCGGACGAGGCGTCCAACGAGTACGCGCTCGAACAACTTCCCCGCCTCGTCCAGCAGACAAATTGGCCGGTACCCTGAGGGCGAGTCCCGGGACTTGCCCCCCTTCGGAAGGAGGACCAACCTGCCCGACTTCCACTCCGTGGGGAACACCCCCTCCCTCAGACAGCCGTTATACAGCTGCCGGAGTTCGGCGGCGAGTCCCCCCTCCAGGGCCAAGACCAACGCGCGGCCCGGCACCCCGTCCGGGCCCGGGGCCTTGCGGCCCACCCGCCGCGCCCTGGCCATCGCCTCACCCAGCTCGCCGGCCGACACCTCCCACTCTGCGGACCAGGAGAGAGGCTCCTGCTCCCAATGGTAGCGGCGCAGTTGTCCCCCCTCTCGCGGGAAGAGGGACGCCACCACTCCCTCGAGCAGGTGGGGGTCCATTGACTCCGTCACCGGAGGCGCCCACGCGCGCAGCTTGTTCATGACAAGCTTGTACGGGCGCCCCCATGGATCGGAGTCCACCGTGCCGACGAGCTCCGACCACGCGTCGGCCTTGGCCCGCGCGATAGCCCTGCGGAGAACCCCGAGCGCGGCTCGGTACTCCCCGCCGAGCCTCGCCGTCGCCTCCTCGTCGTCGCGCCTCCTACGCGCTCGGCCGTACCGACGCCGCGCGGCATTGCAGGCACGCCGGAGCTCCGCAATGCCGGCGGACCACCAGTACGCCGCCCTCCTGGGGGCGAACCGGCTGCGGGGCATGGCGGTGTCGCACACCGCCGTCATTACCTCCCGCAGCCGCCTCGCCCCTTGCGCAGGCGCCAGCTCGGACAGGGCCGGCCCCGTCCATGTCGCCGCGGCTACCGCGGCCCCGAACGCGTCCGCGTCCAGCCGCTTCAAGGCCCATCGCGGCCGTCGGTCCCCCCGGCCCGGCCGGGAATCCCGCGCGTGGAGGGTGGGCCACACGTCCATGACGATGGGCGTATGGTCTGACGCAATCTCTATCTCCTCGGCCACCCTCCATCCCGACACCCGGCGCACGGCCGAGGGAGTCCCCCATGTCAGGTCGACAATCGAGACCCCCTGCGGACGCACGCACGTCGGCGTGGATCCCCGGTTAATCAACCGGAGATCCAGGCCGGCCGCCCAGGTTAACACCTCGCTACCCCTAGTGGTCGTCCTGGGACTCCCCCACGATACCGCGTGGGCATTGAAGTCTCCCAAAACGAGAACCGGGCGGGCGCTGCACCGCGCGATGCAGCTGTTCAGCCCGCCCAGGAACCCCCGAAATTGATCGAGGCCACAGCTCGGCGAGATGTAGATCCCGACAACCGCGATGTCCCCCCATTGCACCGCCACGAATCCCTCGCCCCGCTCCAGAAGGGAGACCGACGGGGACCCGGGGCGGCTTCCCGCCACTATTACTACGGAGCCGGTCTCGTCCCCCACCCAGAAGGGGTGTTCGGGGATTGCGTACGGCTCCGCCGCAACTGCCAGCCCAGCCCCCCACTCGCGCACGGCTTGGACAAACAGGTCCTGTGCCGCGCGCGAGTGGTTGAGGTTCGCCTGCAGAACCGGAGTAGGATTAAAAGTACCTACTCTAACATGGGCTCTGCAGAGTACCCTCCCTGGGAGGTCCGGGCCCCCGGCGCCGTCTGCGGCCGCTGCGCGGATGCAGCCCCAGACGCGCCCTTCTCTTTCGTCGCCGCGCGGCCCCTCTTGGGAGCCGGGGCACACGCTTTGGCCCCGAATCTATGGCCCGATGGTCTCCCCAGGTCCGCGCAGAGCGGACACCTGGGGGCGGCCTTACAGGCCGAAGCCCGGTGCTCCGCCGCCCCGCAGCGGTAGCACATCGCGCCTCTGTCGACCGCGCTCTTGCATGTCGCCCGCGTGTGCCCCGTCTCCAAACAACGGAAGCATTGGAGGGGCCGCTCCCTCAGCGCCTCGACGCGGGCCGAGGACCAGCCGACCAGCAGCCGGCCTCCCGCCAACACTTTCTTGACGGCCGCGAGGGGGCCCTGGGCCCAACAGGAGCCCAGCGCCTGCTCCGAGGCGGGTCTGCGGATCTCGCCGACCCGGAACTCCGCCGCGGAACACCCCCCGCCGCCGCCAGCGCCGCCGCTACGTCCCCGGGCGACACCGAGTCGTCCAGGCCCGCCACGCGCACCTCGCCGCGCTTGACCGCCTGGGAGACCTTAACCCCGGTCCCCACAAGCGCCTCGGCGATCCTCCCGGAGAGGGCCCGTGCCTTCTCCTGGCACCCCGTGCCCCTGTCCTCCAGGAGGATCCCGCCGGTTTTCGACCGCCTGGGAAGCACCCCCGACTCGATCCCGATAGCCTTGAGGTCCACCCTCTCTTTTGCTCTGGCCATCACCTCCGAATAAGTGAGCTTGCAGCTCTCGGGGATGGTGATGGCCACTGCTCCCGTTCTGGGGGTGCGTCCCAGGCCACCGTCCCTCCCGGCGGCGGGCTTCGCCGCGCTCGCGCCGCCCTGCACTCGTGCGCCGCCCGCCGCCCTCGGCTCCCTCGCAGCCTGCAGCCGTGAAGCGGCGGCAGCTGCCTCGGCCGCGGCTGCTCTCGCCGCAGCCTCCTCCGCGGCCATCTTCTTCTTGGCCCTCTTCGCCGCCTTGCTCGTCACCTCCATCCACGAGGCCGGGACGACCGGTGGCGGAATGATAACGGGGGGCACCACCCTCACGTTGGACACGACCACCGGTCCAGTCCCCTTGGTGACAGACGTCGCCGGCAGAGAAGCCACCGGCGTCGCCTCGCGCGCCGATTTACCCTCCGCCCGGACGGCCGGGGCCAACCCGGCCAGAATCGTCCGGAACCGCTCCTCCATCCGGGCCTCTAGCTCCCGGTTCCTGGCCGTTATCAGCGCGCCGACCCGGAGAAGCAGGGCTTCGGAGTCCAAAACTCCCGCTCCCTCCCCCGACGGTCCCATCGCCTCCATCCCCCGCGTACGGACCCCCGCTGTCGAGGAGGCGGGGGGCGCTTCCCCTATTGGCGCATGTCCCGCCCGGCGACCGCTGTCGGTGTTCGCCCGCCGCCCGGCCTCCATTGACCGGAGCCTCGCCCGGAGGTCACCCGCCTCCTTCGCGAGGGCCGCGTTCTGCTCGCGGAGGCGGGCCACCTCCTGGCTACCCTGCCACGCCATCCCGGTAAAGCACCGCTGCATCAAGGTGGTGCAGTGGGCCCTGGCGACTGCAGAACAATCCCGCAAGTCTTTAGCCAGGTCCCCCTTGAGGCTCTTTGAGACGGTGGAGACTCTCTCCACCCTAAACATCGCCTCCTCCACCTCCCCTACTAGCTGCGCTGTCGGCATCCTCCCACCCAGCTCGATGAGGTCATCCACCCTCCTCGTCTGACTCCTCTCGGCGCGGCCGCCGAGGGCCAGATCCATGGTGGGCGTCCCCGACGAGCCCTCCCCGGGGTCCGTCCGCGACACCGACCCGCCGCGGGTGTGCTGCCCCCCCTCTAACCGGGCACGCTTGGGGTCAGAGACACCAGATGTCGCGCCCCGCTTCTCCGCGCCCCCGCGCGTCACGATCGAGCCGACGGAGCTCGAGATGGAGATGATTGTTTCATCCCCATCCGAGTCCTCGTCCGCGATGACCACGACCGCGTCCTCCCCGGCAGTAATCGTTGCCATCCCCTCCCCGTCAGTGACCGCTGCCGTCTCTTCCCCCGCCGCAGCTGCTGCCGTATCGGCAGCCTCCCCCACAACATCAAGGTTTTTATTATACGATTCCATATCTGGTCCCACGAGATTGGCAGGAAAAAACACGTCCGCCCGGGCAGAGCCTCCTTGCCCGGGTAAGGCTAATTTCAACTGGAGTTCGCCAGGTATCCAGAGATGGTGCGCTAGTGGCTGATGTACCCCACCAGCCGCGCCCTGTAGCCAGGGCGTACCCTCTCACCGCGCACCTAAGCTTAGGGCATTAGGGATTTTTATAGAGGTTATCATCCTCGCGGCCCGGCCGATTAAGGCAAGACCACCGTTCCGGTAAAACATGACCACCGGTTTACGGCAAGGGCCCTGCGGCGACCTCCCCGGTCGTTATCGCAGGACCCATTCCGCGGTTTTTTATCCCTCCGTGTGAGCCTTACCGGCAAGGGAGGCCCTGCCAGGATCCGAAGATCCCGCCGGCATCGCCTCATACATCATTGGGACTACTTTCCGCGGAATACCCCTCGCTCCGTTAGCAACACACAACTATGTGTGTTCCCAGGGACCACCACGAGGAGGTGGAGCGTAGAGGATTTTAGGGATATGACCGCCACCACTGTGGCATACCTAGTAGTGGATCCGAGTCACCACTACTAAGCCCATATCCCCTCGGTCCCCATCCTATCCACTATCCAATCATATCGTCTATCCTATCCTATCCTCTATCCTATCAAATCCCCTATCCTATCCTCTATCCTATCCTATCCTCTATCCTATCCTCTATCCTAGCCTATCCTCTATCCTATCCAATCCAATCCCCTATCCTAACCTCTATCCAATCCTATCCTCAATCCTATCCTCTCCTGTATCCTATCCTATCCTCTATCCTCTATCCTATCCAATCCTCTGTCCTATCCTATCCTCTATCCTATCCTATCGTGTATCCTATCCTCTATCCTATCAAATCCCCTATCCTATCCTCTGTCCTATCCTATCCTCTATCCTATCCTATCCCCTATCCAATCCTATCCTCAATCCTATCCTTTCATGTATCCTATCCTATCCTGTATCCTCTATCCTATCGTATCCTCTACCCTATCATATCCTCTATCCTATCCTATCCTCTATCCTATCCTATCCTCTATCCTATCCTATCCTCTATCCTATCCTCTATCCTAGCCTATCCTCTATCCTATCCTATCCAATCCCCTATCCTATCCTCTATCCAATCCTATCCTGAATCCTATCCTTTCCTGTATCCTATCCTATCCTCTATCCTCTATCCTATCCAATCCTCTGTCCTATCCTATCCTCTATCCTATCCTATCGTGTATCCTATCCTCTATCCTATCCTATCCTCTATCCTATCAAATCCCCTATCCTATCCTCTGTCCTATCCTATCCTCTATCCTATCCTATCCTCTATCCTATCCTATCCTCTATCCTATCCTATCCTCTATCCTATCCTATCCTCTATCCTATCCTATCCTCCATCCTATCCTATCCTCTATCCTATCCAATCCTCTATCCTATCCTATCATCTATCCTCAATCCTATCCTTTCCTGTATCCTATCCAATCCTCTATCCTATCCTGTCATCTATCCTATCCTATCCTCTATCCCATCCTATACTCTATCCTATCCTATCGTCTATCCTATCCTCGATCCTATCCTATCCTCTATCCTATCCTATCCTCTATCCTATCCTGTCCTCCATCCTGTCCTCTATCCTATCCTATCCTCTATCCTATCGTCTATCCAAGCCTATCCTCTATCCTATCCTGTCCAATCCCCTATCCTATGCTCTATCCTATCCTGTCCAATCCCCTATCCTATGCTCTATCCTGTCCTACCCTCTATAATATCGTATACTCTATCATATCCTATCCTCTATCCTATAATATCATCTATCCGTTCCTATTCTCTATCCTAACCTATTCTCAATCCTATCCTCTATCCTATCCTATCCTCTATCCTATCTTATCCTCTATCCTATCCAAATCCTCTATCCTATCCTATGCTCTATCCTTTCCTATCCTCATTCCTATCCTATCTTCTATCCTATCCTATCCTCTATCCTATTCTTTCCTGTATCCTATCCCATCCTCTATCCTCTATCCTATCCAATCCTCTGTCTTATCCTATCCTCTAACCTATCATATCCTCTATCCTATAATATCCTCTATCCTATCCTATCCTGTATCCAATCCTCTATCCTATCCTATCCTCTATCCTATCCTATCCTCTATCCTATCCTATCGTCTATCCTGTCCTATCCTCTGTCCTATCCTATCCTCTATCCTATCCTATCCTCTTTCCAATCCTATCCTCAATCCTATCCTTTCCTGTATCCTATCCTATCCTGTATCCTCTATCCTATCCAATCCTCTATCCTATCCTATCCTCTATCCTATCCTATCCTCTATCCTATCCTTTCCTCTGTCCTATCCTATCCTCTATCCTATCATATCCTCTATCCTATAATATCCTCTATCATATCCTATCCTCTATCCAATCCTCTATCCTATCCTATCCTCTATCCTATCCTATCCAATCCCCTATCCTATCCTCTATCCAATCCTATCCTCAATCCTATCCTTTCCTGTATCCTATCCTATCCTCTATCCTCTATCCTATCCTATCCTCTGTTCTATCCTATCCTCTATCCTATCCTATCGTGTATCCTATCCTCTATCCTATCAAATCCCCTATCCTATCCTCTGTCCTATCCTATCCTCTATCCTATCCTATCCTCTATCCTATCCCATCCTCTATCCTATTATATCGTCTATCCTATCCTCTATCCTATCCTATCCCCTATCCAAGCCTATCCTCAATCCTATCCTTTCCTGTATCCTATCCTATCCTGTATCCTCTATCCTATCGTATCCTCTACCCTATCCTATCCTCTATCCTATCCTATCCTCTATCCTATCAAATCCCCTATCCTATCCTCTGTCCTATCCTATCCTCTGTCCTATCCTATCCTCTATCCTATAATATCGTCTATCCTATCCTATTCTGTATCCAATCCTCTATCCTATCCTATCCTCTATCCTATCCTATCGTCTATCCGATCCTATTCTCTATCCTATCCTTTCCTGTATCCTATCCTATCCTCTATCATCTATCCTATCATATCCTCTATCCTATAATATCGTCTATCCTATCCTATCCTGTATCCAATCCTCTATACTATCCTATCCTCTATCCTATCCTATCCTCTATCCTATCCTATCCTCTATCCTATCCTATCCTCTATCCTATCCTATCCTCTATCCTATCCTATCCTCTATCCTATCCTATCCTCTATCCTATCCTCTATCCTATCCTATCCTCTATCCTCTATTCTATCCAATCCTCTGTCCTATCCTATCCTCTATCCTATCATATCCTCTATCCTATAATATCCTCTATCCTATCCTATCCTCTATGCAATCCTCTATCCTATCCTATCCTCTATCCTATCCTATCCGATCCCCTATCCTATCCTCTATCCAATCCTATACTCAATCCTATCCTTTCCTGTATCCTATCCTATCCTCTATCCTCTATCTTATCCAATCCTCTGTCCTATCCTATCCTCTATCCTATCCTATCGTGTATCCTATCCTCTATCCTATCAAATCCCCTTTCCTATCCTCTGTCCTATCCTATCCTCTATCCTATCCTATCCTCTATCCTATCCTATCCTCTATCCTATCCTATCCTCTATCCTATCCTATCCTCTATCCTATCCTATCGTCTATCCTATCCTCTATCCTATCCTATCCCCTATCCAATCCTATCCTCAATCCTATCCTTTCCTGTATCCTATCCTATCCTGTATCCTCTATCCTATCGTATCCTCTACCCTATCATATCCTCTATCCTATCCTATCCTCTACCCTATCCTATCCTCTATCCTATCCTATCGTCTATCCTATCCTCTATCCTATCCTATCCTCTATCCTATCCTATCGTCTATCCTATCCTATCCGCCATCCTATCCTATCCTCTATCCTATCCTCTCTTCTATCCTATCCTCTCCTCTATCCTATCAAATCCCCTATCCTATCCTCTATCGTATCCTATCCTGTATCCTATCCAATTTTCTATCCTATCCTATCATCTATCCTCAATCCTATCCTTTCCTGTATCCTATCCAAACATCTATCCTATCCTATCCTCTATCCTATCCTGTCCGCTATCCTATCCTATCCTCTATCCTATCCTCTATCCTATCCTATCCTCTATCCTATCCTATCGTCTATCCTATCCTATCCGCTATCCTATCCTATCCTCTATCCTATCCTCTCTTCTATCCTATCCTATCCTCTATCCTATCAAATCCCCTATCCTATCCTCTATCCTATCCTATCGTTTATCCTATCCTCTATCCTATCCTATCCCCTATCCAATCCTATCCTCAATCCTATCCTTTCCTGTATCCTATCCTATCCTGTATCCTCTATCCTATCGTTTCCTCTACCCTATCCTATCCTCTATCCTATCCTATCCTCTATCCTATCAAATCCCCTATCCTATTCTCTGTCCTATCCTATCCTCTGTCCTATCCTATCCTCTATCCTATCCTATCCACTATCCTATCCTATCCTCTATCCTATCCTATCCTCTATCCTATCCTATCCTCTATCCTATCCTATCCTCTATCCTATCCTCTATCCTATCCTATCCCCTATCCAATCCTATCCTCAATCCTATCCTTTCCTGTATTCTATCCTATCCTGTATCCTCTATCCTATCGTATCCTCTACCCTATCATATCCTCTATCCTATCCTATCCTCTACCCTATCCTATCCTCTATCATATCCTATCCTCTATCCTTTAATATCCTCTATCCTATCCTCTATCCTAGCCTATCCTCTATCCTATCCTATCCAATCCCCTATCCTATCCTCTATCCTATCCTATCCACTATCCTATCCTATCGTCTATCCTATCTTCTATCTTATCCTATCCTCTATCCTATCCTATCCTCTATCCTATCCTATCGTCTATCCTATCCTCTATCCTATCCTATCGTCTATCCTATCCTCTATCCTATCCTATCCTCTATCCTATCCTATCCTATCCTCTATCCTATCCTCTCCTGTATCCTATCCTATCCTCTATCCTATCCTATCCTCTATCCTATCCTATCCTCTATCCTATCCTATCCTCTATCCTATCCTATCGTCTATCCTATCCTCTATCCTATCCTCTATCCTAGCATATCCTCTATCCTATCCTATCCAATCCCCTATCCTATCCTCTATCCAATCCTATCCTCAATCCTATCCTTTCCTGTATCCCATCCTATCCTCTATCCTCTATCCTATCCAATCCTCTGTCCTATCCTATCCTCTATCCTATCAAATCCCCTATCCTATCCTCTGTCCTATCCTATCCTCTATCCTATCCTATCCTCTATCCTATCCTATCCTCTATCCTATCCTATCCTCTATCCTATCCTATCGTCTATCCTATCCTCTATCCTATCCTATCCCCTATCCAATCCTATCCTCAATCCTATCCTTTCCTGTATCCTATCCTATCCTGTATCCTCTATCCTATCGTTTCCTCTACCCTATCCTATCCTCTATCCTATCCTATCCTCTATCCTATCAAATCCCCTATCCTATCCTCTGTCCTATCCTATCCTCTGTCCTATCCTATCCTCTATCCTATCCTATCCTCTATCCTATCCTATCCTCTATCCTATCCTCTATCCTATCCTCTATCCTATCCTATCCCCTATCCAATCCTATCCTCAATCCTATCCTTTCCTGTATTCTATCCTATCCTGTATCCTCTATACTATCGTATCCTCTACCCTATCATATCCTCTATCCTATCCTATCCTCTACCCTATCCTATCCTCTATCATATCCTATCCTCTATCCTTTAATATCCTCTATCCTATCCTCTATCCTAGCCTATCCTCTATCCTATCCTATCCAATCCCCTATCCTATCCTCTATCCTA
The DNA here is from genome assembly GCF_050948215.1 of Halictus rubicundus. Taxonomy (NCBI): domain Eukaryota; kingdom Metazoa; phylum Arthropoda; class Insecta; order Hymenoptera; family Halictidae; genus Halictus; species Halictus rubicundus. The sequence continues at coordinate 33,225 of NW_027488919.1, forward strand.
TCCTATCCACTATCCTATCCTATCGTCTATCCTATCTTCTATCTTATCCTATCCTCTATCCTATCCTATCCTCTATCCTATCCTATCGTCTATCCTATCCTCTATCCTATCCTATCGTCTATCCTATCCTCTACCCTATCCTATCCTCTATCCTATCCTATCCTATCCTCTATCCTATCCTCTCCTGTATCCTATCCTATCCTCTATCCTATCCTATCCTCTATCCTATCCTATCCTCTATCCTATCCTATCGTCTATCCTATCCTCTATCCTATCCTATCGTCTATCCTATCCTCTATCCTATCCTCTATCCTAGCCTATCCTCTATCCTATCCTATCCAATCCCCTATCCTATCCTCTATCCAATCCTATCCTCAATCCTATCCTTTCCTGTATCCTATCCTGTCCTCTATCCTCTATCCTATCCAATCCTCTGTCCTATCCTATCCTCTATCCTATCAAATCCCCTATCCTATCCTCTGTCCTATCCTATCCTCTATCCTATCCAATCCTCTGTCCTATCCTATCCTCTATCTTATCAAATCCCCTATCCTATCCTCTATCCTATCCTATCCTCTATCCTATCCTCTATCCTATCCTCTATCCTATCCTATCCCCTATCCAATCCTATCCTCAATCCTATCCTTTCCTGTATTCTATCCTATCCTGTATCCTCTATACTATCGTATCCTCTACCCTATCATATCCTCTATCCTATCCTATCCTCTACCCTATCCTATCCTCTATCATATCCTATCCTCTATCCTTTAATATCCTCTATCCTATCCTCTATCCTATCCTATCCACTATCCTATCCTATCGTCTATCCTATCTTCTATCTTATCCTATCCTCTATCCTATCCTAGCCTCTATCCTATCCTATCGTCTATCCTATCCTCTATCCTATCCTATCGTCTATCCTATCCTCTACCCTATCCTATCCTCTATCCTATCCTATCCTATCCTCTATCCTATCCTCTCCTGTATCCTATCCTATCCTCTATCCTATCCTATCCTCTATCCTATCCTATCCTCTATCCTATCCTATCGTCTATCCTATCCTCTATCCTATCCTATCGTCTATCCTATCCTCTATCCTATCCTCTATCCTAGCCTATCCTCTATCCTATCCTATCCAATCCCCTATCCTATCCTCTATCCAATCCTATCCTCAATCCTATCCTTTCCTGTATCCTATCCTATCCTCTATCCTCTATCCTATCCAATCCTCTGTCCTATCCTATCCTCTATCCTATCAAATCCCCTATCCTATCCTCTGTCCTATCCTATCCTCTATCCTATCCTATCCTCTGTCCTATCCTATCCTCTATCCTATCAAATCCCCTATCCTATCCTCTATCCTATCCTATCCTCTATCCTATCCTCTATCCTATCCTCTATCCTATCCTATCCCTATCCAATCCTATCCTCAATCCTATCCTTTCCTGTATTCTATCCTATCCTGTATCCTCTATACTATCGTATCCTCTACCCTATCATATCCTCTATCCTATCCTATCCTCTACCCTATCCTATCCTCTATCATATCCTATCCTCTATCCTTTAATATCCTCTATCCTATCCTCTATCCTAGCCTATCCTCTATCCTATCCTATCCAATCCCCTATCCTATCCTCTATCCTATCCTATCCACTATCCTATCCTATCGTCTATCCTATCTTCTATCTTATCCTATCCTCTATCCTATCCTATCCTCTATCCTATCCTATCGTCTATCCTATCCTCTATCCTATCCTATCGTCTATCCTATCCTCTACCCTATCCTATCCTCTATCCTATCCTATCCTATCCTCTATCCTATCCTCTCCTGTATCCTATCCTATCCTCTATCCTATCCTATCCTCTATCCTATCCTATCCTCTATCCTATCCTATCGTCTATCCTATCCTCTATCCTATCCTATCGTCTATCCTATCCTCTATCCTATCCTATCCAATCCCCTATCCTATCCTCTATCCAATCCTATCCTCAATCCTATCCTTTCCTGTATCCTATCCTATCCTCTATCCTCTATCCTATCCAATCCTCTGTCCTATCCTATCCTCTATCCTATCAAATCCCCTATCCTATCCTCTGTCCTATCCTATCCTCTATCCTATCCTATCCTCTGTCCTATCCTATCCTCTATCCTATCCTCTGTCCTATCCTATCCTCTATCCTATCAAATCCCCTATCCTATCCTCTATCCTATCCTATCCTCTATCCTATCCTCTATCCTATCCTCTATCAAATCCTATCCCCTATCCAATCCTATCCTCAATCCTATCCTTTCCTGTATTCTATCCTATCCTGTATCCTCTATACTATCGTATCCTCTACCCTATCATATCCTCTATCCTATCCTATCCTCTACCCTATCCTATCCTCTATCATATCCTATCCTCTATCCTTTAATATCCTCTATCCTATCCTCTATCCTAGCCTATCCTCTATCCTATCCTATCCTCTATCCTATCCTATCCACTATCCTATCCTATCGTCTATCCTATCTTCTATCTTATCCTATCCTCTATCCTATCCTATCCTCTATCCTATCCTATCCTCTATCCTATCCTCTATCCTATCCTATCGTCTATCCTATCCTCTATCCTATCCTATCGTCTATCCTATCCTCTATCCTATCCTCTATCCTAGCCTATCCTCTATCCTATCCTATCCAATCCCCTATCCTATCCTCTATCCAATCCTATCCTCAATCCTATCCTTTCCTGTATCCTATCCTATCCTCTATCCTCTATCCTATCCAATCCTCTGTCCTATCCTATCCTCTATCCTATCAAATCCCCTATCCTATCCTCTGTCCTATCCTATCCTCTATCCTATCCTATCCTCTGTCCTATCCTATCCTCTATCCTATCAAATCCCCTATCCTATCCTCTATCCTATCCTATCCTCTATCCTATCCTCTATCCTATCCTCTATCCTATCCTATCCCCTATCCAATCCTGTCCTCAATCCTATCCTTTCCTGTATTCTATCCTATCCTGTATCCTCTATACTATCGTATCCTCTACCCTATCATATCCTCTATCCTATCCTATCCTCTACCCTATCCTATCCTCTATCATATCCTATCCTCTATCCTTTAATATCCTCTATCCTATCCTCTATCCTAGCCTATCCTCTATCCTATCCTATCCAATCCCCTATCCTATCCTCTATCCTATCCTATCCACTATCCTATCCTATCGTCTATCCTATCTTCTATCTTATCCTATCCTCTATCCTATCCTATCCTCTATCCTATCCTATCGTCTATCCTATCCTCTATCCTATCCTATCGTCTATCCTATCCTCTACCCTATCCTATCCTCTATCCTATCCTATCCTATCCTCTATCCTATCCTCTCCTGTATGCTATCCTATCCTCTATCCTATCCTATCCTCTATCCTATCCTATCCTCTATCCTATCCTATCCTCTATCCTATCCTATCGTCTATCCTATCCTCTATCCTATCCTATCGTCTATCCTATCCTCTATCCTATCCTCTATCCTAGCCTATCCTCTATCCTATCCTATCCAATCCCCTATCCTATCCTCTATCCAATCCTATCCTCAATCCTATCCTTTCCTGTATCCTATCCTATCCTCTATCCTCTATCCTATCCAATCCTCTGTCCTATCCTATCCTCTATCCTATCAAATCCCCTATCCTATCCTCTGTCCTATCCTATCCTCTATCCTATCCTATCATCTGTCCTATCCTATCCTCTATCCTATCAAATCCCCTATCCTATCCTCTATCCTATCCTATCCTCTATCCTATCTTATCCCCTATCCAATCCTATCCTCAATCCTATCCTTTCCTGTATTCTATCCTATCCTGTATCCTCTATACTATCGTATCCTCTACCCTATCATATCCTCTATCCTATCCTATCCTCTACCCTATCCTATCCTCTATCATATCCTATCCTCTATCCTTTAATATCCTCTATCCTATCCTCTATCCTAGCCTATCCTGTATCCTATCCTATCCAATCCCCTATCCTATCCTCTATCCTATCCTATCCACTATCCTATCCTATCGTCTATCCTATCTTCTATCTTATCCTATCCTCTATCCTATCCTATCCTCTATCCTATCCTATCGTCTATCCTATCCTCTATCCTATCCTATCGTCTATCCTATCCTCTACCCTATCCTATCCTCTATCCTATCCTATCCTATCCTCTATCCTATCCTCTCCTGTATCCTATCCTATCCTCTATCCTATCCTATCCTCTATCCTATCCTATCCTCTATCCTATCCTATCCTCTATCCTATCCTATCGTCTATCCTATCCTCTATCCTATCCTATCGTCTATCCTATCCTCTATCCTATCCTCTATCCTAGCCTATCCTCTATCCTATCCTATCCAATCCCCTATCCTATCCTCTATCCAATCCTATCCTCAATCCTATCCTTTCCTGTATCCTATCCTATCCTCTATCCTCTATGCTATCCAATCCTCTGTCCTATCCTATCCTCTATCCTATCAAATCCCCTATCCTATCCTCTGTCCTATCCTATCCTCTATCCTATCCTATCCTCTGTCCTATCCTATCCTCTATCCTATCAAATCCCCTATCCTATCCTCTATCCTATCCTATCCTCTATCCTATCCTCTATCCTATCCTATCCCCTATCCAATCCTATCCTCAATCCTATCCTTTCCTGTATTCTATCCTATCCTGTATCCTCTATACTATCGTATCCTCTACCCTATCATATCCTCTATCCTATCCTATCCTCTACCCTATCCTATCCTCTATCATATCCTATCCTCTATCCTTTAATATCCTCTATCCTATCCTCTATCCTAGCCTATCCTCTATCCTATCCTATCCAATCCCCTATCCTATCCTCTATCCTATCCTATCCACTATCCTATCCTATCGTCTATCCTATCTTCTATCTTATCCTATCCTCTATCCTATCCTATCCTCTATCCTATCCTATCGTCTATCCTATCCTCTATCCTATCCTATCGTCTATCCTATCCTCTACCCTATCCTATCCTCTATCCTATCCTCTCCTGTATCCTATCCTATCCTCTATCCTATCCTATCGTCTATCCTATCCTCTATCCTATCCTCTATCCTAGCCTATCCTCTATCCTATCCTATCCAATCCCCTATCCTATCCTCTATCCAATCCTATCCTCAATCCTATCCTTTCCTGTATCCTATCCTATCCTCTATCCTCTATCCTATCCAATCCTCTGTCCTATCCTATCCTCTATCCTATCAAATCCCCTATCCTATCCTCTGTCCTATCCTATCCTCTATCCTATCCTATCCTCTGTCCTATCCTATCCTCTATCCTATCAAATCCCCTATCCTATCCTCTATCCTATCCTATCCTCTATCCTATCCTCTATCCTATCCTCTATCCTATCCTATCCCCTATCCAATCCTATCCTCAATCCTATCCTTTCCTGTATTCTATCCTATCCTGTATCCTCTATACTATCGTATCCTCTACCCTATCATATCCTCTATCCTATCCTATCCTCTACCCTATCCTATCCTCTATCATATCCTATCCTCTATCCTATCCTCTATCCTAGCCTATCCTCTATCCTATCCTATCCAATCCCCTATCCTATCCTCTATCCTATCCTATCCACTATCCTATCCTATCGTCTATCCTATCTTCTATCTTATCCTATCCTCTATCCTATCCTATCCTCTATCCTATCCTATCGTCTATCCTATCCTCTATCCTATCCTATCGTCTATCCTATCCTCTACCCTATCCTATCCTCTATCCTATCCTATCCTATCCTCTATCCTATCCTCTCCTGTATCCTATCCTATCCTCTATCCTATCCTATCCTCTATCCTATCCTATCCTCTATCCTATCCTATCGTCTATCCTATCCTCTATCCTATCCTATCGTCTATCCTATCCTCTATCCTATCCTCTATCCTAGCCTATCCTCTATCCTATCCTATCCAATCCCCTATCCTATCCTCTATCCAATCCTATCCTCAATCCTATCCTTTCCTGTATCCTATCCTATCCTCTATCCTCTATCCTATCCAATCCTCTGTCCTATCCTATCCTCTATCCTATCAAATCCCCTATCCTATCCTCTGTCCTATTCTATCCTCTATCCTATCCTATCCTCTGTCCTATCCTATCCTCTATCCTATCAAATCCCCTATCCTATCCTCTATCCTATCCTATCCTCTATCCTATCCTCTATCCTATCCTCTATCCTATCCTATCCCCTATCCAATCCTATCCTCAATCCTATCCTTTCCTGTATTCTATCCTATCCTGTATCCTCTATACTATCGTATCCTCTACCCTATCATATCCTCTATCATATCCTATCCTCTACCCTATCCTATCCTCTATCATATCCTATCCTCTATCCTTTAATATCCTCTATCCTATCCTCTATCCTAGCCTATCCTCTATCCTATCCTATCCAATCCCCTATCCTATCCTCTATCCTATCCTATCCACTATCCTATCCTATCGTCTATCCTATCTTCTATCTTATCCTATCCTCTATCCTATCCTATCCTCTATCCTATCCTATCGTCTATCCTATCCTCTATCCTATCCTATCGTCTATCCTATCCTCTACCCTATCCTATCCTCTATCCTATCCTATCCTATCCTCTATCCTATCCTCTCCTGTATCCTATCCTATCCTCTATCCTATCCTATCCTCTATCCTATCCTATCCTCTATCCTATCCTATCGTCTATCCTATCCTCTATCCTATCCTATCGTCTATCCTATCCTCTATCCTATCCTCTATCCTAGCCTATCCTCTATCCTATCCTATCCAATCCCCTATCCTATCCTCTATCCAATCCTATCCTCAATCCTATCCTTTCCTGTATCCTATCCTATCCTCTATCCTCTATCCTATCCAATCCTCTGTCCTATCCTATCCTCTATCCTATCAAATCCCCTATCCTATCCTCTGTCCTATCCTATCCTCTATCCTATCCTATCCTCTGTCCTATCCTATCCTCTATCCTATCAAATCCCCTATCCTATCCTCTATCCTATCCTATCCTCTATCCTATCCTCTATCCTATCCTCTATCCTATCCTATCCCCTATCCAATCCTATCCTCAATCCTATCCTTTCCTGTATTCTATCCTATCCTGTATCCTCTATACTATCGTATCCTCTACCCTATCATATCCTCTATCCTATCCTATCCTCTACCCTATCCTATCCTCTATCATATCCTATCCTCTATCCTTTAATATCCTCTATCCTATCCTCTATCCTAGCCTATCCTCTATCCTATCCTATACAATCCCCTATCCTATCCTCTATCCTATCCTATCCACTATCCTATCCTATCGTCTATCCTATCTTCTATCTTATCCTATCCTCTATCCTATCCTATCCTCTATCCTATCCTATCGTCTATCCTATCCTCTATCCTAGCCTATCGTCTATCCTATCCTCTACCCTATCCTATCCTCTATCCTATCCTATCCTATCCTCTATCCTATCCTCTCCTGTATCCTATCCTATCCTCTATCCTATCCTATCCTCTATCCTATCCTATCCTCTATCCTATCCTATCGTCTATCCTATCCTCTATCCTATCCTATCGTCTATCCTATCCTCTATCCTATCCTCTATCCTAGCCTATCCTCTATCCTATCCTATCCAATCCCCTATCCTATCCTCTATCCAATCCTATCCTCAATCCTATCCTTTCCTGTATCCTATCCTATCCTCTATCCTCTATCCTATCCAATCCTCTGTCCTATCCTATCCTCTATCCTATCAAATCCCCTATCCTATCCTCTGTCCTATCCTATCCTCTATCCTATCCTATCCTCTGTCCTATCCTATCCTCTATCCTATCAAATCCCCTATCCTATCCTCTATCCTATCCTATCCTCTATCCTATCCTCTATCCTATCCTCTATCCTATCCTATCCCCTATCCAATCCTATCCTCAATCCTATCCTTTCCTGTATTCTATCCTATCCTGTATCCTCTATACTATCGTATCCTCTACCCTATCATATCCTCTATCCTATCCTATCCTCTACCCTATCCTATCCTCTATCATATCCTATCCTCTATCCTTTAATATCCTCTATCCTATCCTCTATCCTAGCCTATCCTCTATCCTATCCTATCCAATCCCCTATCCTATCCTCTATCCTATCCTATCCACTATCCTATCCTATCGTCTATCCTATCTTCTATCTTATCCTATCCTCTATCCTATCCTATCCTCTATCCTATCCTATCGTCTATTATATCCTGTATCCTATCCTATCGTCTATCCTATCCTCTACCCTATCCTATCCTCTATCCTATCCTATCCTATCCTCTATCCTATCCTCTCCTGTATCCTATCCTATCCTCTATCCTATCCTATCCTCTATCCTATCCTATCCTCTATCCTATCCTATCCTCTATCCTATCCTATCGTCTATCCTATCCTCTATCCTATCCTATCGTCTATCCTATCCTCTATCCTATCCTCTATCCTAGCCTATCCTCTATCCTATCCTATCCAATCCCCTATCCTATCCTCTATCCAATCCTATCCTCAATCCTATCCTTTCCTGTATCCTATCCTATCCTCTATCCTCTATCCTATCCAATCCTCTGTCCTATCCTATCCTCTATCCTATCAAATCCCCTATCCTATCCTCTGTCCTATCCTATCCTCTATCCTATCCTATCCTCTGTCCTATCCTATCCTCTATCCTATCAAATCCCCTATCCTATCCTCTATCCTATCCTATCCTCTATCCTATCCTCTATCCTATCCTCTATCCTATCCTATCCCCTATCCAATCCTATCCTCAATCCTATCCTTTCCTGTATTCTATCCTATCCTGTATCCTCTATACTATCGTATCCTCTACCCTATCATATCCTCTATCCTATCCTATCCTCTACCCTATCCTATCCTCTATCATATCCTATCCTCTATCCTTTAATATCCTCTATCCTATCCTCTATCCTAGCCTATCCTCTATCCTATCCTATCCAATCCCCTATCCTATCCTCTATCCTATCCTATCCACTATCCTATCCTATCGTCTATCCTATCCTATCCTCTATCCTATCAAATCCCCTATCCTATCCTCTATCCTATCCTATCCTCTATCCTATCCTCTATCCTAGCCTATCCTCTATCCTATCCAATCCAATCCCCTATCCTAACCTCTATCCAATCCTATCCTCAATCCTATCCTCTCCTGTATCCTATCCTATCCTCTATCCTCTATCCTATCCAATCCTCTGTCCTATCCTATCCTCTATCCTATCCTATCGTGTATCCTATCCTCTATCCTATCAAATCCCCTATCCTATCCTCTGTCCTATCCTATCCTCTATCCTATCCTATCCCCTATCCAATCCTATCCTCAATCCTATCCTTTCATGTATCCTATCCTATCCTGTATCCTCTATCCTATCGTATCCTCTACCCTATCATAACCTCTATCCTATCCTATCCTCTATCCTATCCTATCCTCTATCCTATCCTATCCTCTATCCTTTCCTATCCTCTATCCTATCCTCTATCCTAGCCTATCCTCTATCCTATCCTATCCAATCCCCTATCCTATCCTCTATCCAATCCTATCCTCAATCCTATCCTTTCCTGTATCCTATCCTATCCTCTATCCTCTATCCTATCCAATCCTCTGTCCTATCCTATCCTCTATCCTATCCTATCGTGTATCCTATCCTCTATCCTATCCTATCCTCTATCCTATCAAATCCCCTATCCTATCCTCTGTCCTATCCTATCCTCTATCCTATCCTATCCTCTATCCTATCCTATCCTCTATCCTATCCTATCCTCTATCCTATCCTATCCTCTATCCTATCCTATCCTCCATCCTATCCTATCCTCTATCCTATCCAATCCTCTATCCTATCCTATCATCTATCCTCAATCCTATCCTTTCCTGTATCCTATCCAATCCTCTATCCTATCCTCTCATCTATCCTATCCTATCCTCTATTCCATCCTATCCTCTATCCTATCCTATCGTCTATCCTATCCTCGATCCTATCCTATCCTCTATCCTATCCTATCCTCTATCCTACCTGTCCTCCATCCTGTCCTCTATCCTATCCTATCCTCTATCCTATCCTGTCCTCCATCCTGTCCTCTATCCTATCCTATCCTCTATCCTATCGTCTATCCTAGCCTATCCTCTATCCTATCCTGTCCAATCCCCTATCCTATGCTCTATCCTGTCCTACCCTGTATAATATCGTATACTCTATCATATCCTATCCTCTATCCTATAATATCATCTATCCGTTCCTATTCTCTATCCTAACCTATTCTCAATCCTATCCTCTATCCTATCCTATCCTCTATCCTATCCTATCCTCTATCCTATCTTATCCTCTATCCTATCCAAATCCTCTATCCTATCCTATCCTCTATCCTATCCTATCCTCATTCCTATCCTATCTTCTATCCTATCCTATCCTCTATCCTATCCTTTCCTGTATCCTATCCTATCCTCTATCCTCTATCCTATCCAATCCTCTGTCTTATCCTATCCTCTATCCTATCATATCCTCTATCCTATAATATCCTCTATCCTATCCTATCCTGTATCCAATCCTCTATCCTATCCTATCCTCTATCCTATCCTATCCTCTATCCTATCCTATCGTCTATCCTGTCCTATCCTCTGTCCTATCCTATCCTCTATCCTATCCTATCCTCTTTCCAATCCTATCCTCAATCCTATCCTTTCCTGTATCCTATCCTATCCTGTATCCTCTATCCTATCCAATCCTCTATCCTATCCTATCCTCTATCCTATCCTATCCTCTATCCTATCCTTTCCTCTATCCTATCCTATCTTCTATCCTATCCGATCCACTATCCTATCCTATCTTCTATCCTATCCTGTCCTCTATCCTATCCTATCCTCTATCCTATCCTATCCTCTATCCTATCCTATCTTCTACCCTATCCTATCCTCTACCCTATGAAATCCCCTATCCTATCCTCTGTTCTATCCTATCCTCTATACTATCCTATCCTGCATCCAATCCTATCCTCAATCCTATCCTTTCCTGTATCCTATCCTATCCTCTATACTCTATCCTATGCACTCCTCTATCCTATCATATCCTCTACCCTATCATATCCCCTATCCTATCCTATCCTCTATCCTATCCTATCCTCTATCCTCTGTCCTATCCAATCCTCTGTCCTATCCTATCCTCTGTCCTATCCTATCCTCTATCCTATAATATCGTCTATCCTATCCTATTCTGTATCCAATCCTCTATCCTATCCTATCCTCTATCCTATCCTATCGTCTATCCGATCCTATTCTCTATCCTATCCTTTCCTGTATCCTATCCTATCCTCTATCCTCTATCCTATCATATCCTCTATCCTATAATATCGTCTATCCTATCCTATCCTGTATCCAATCCTCTATACTATCCTATCCTCTATCCTATCCTATCCTCTATCGTATCCTATCCTCTATCCTATCCTATCGTCTATCCTATCCTATCCGCTATCCTATCCTATCCTCTATTCTATCCTCTCTTCTATCCTATCCTCTCCTCTATCCTATCAAATCCCCTATCCTATCCTCTATCCTATCCTATCCTGTATCCTATCCAATTTTCTATCCTATCCTATCCCCTATCCTATCCTCTATCCTATCCTATCCACTATCCTATCCTATCGTCTATCCTATCCTCTATCCTATCCTATCCTCTATCCTATCCTATCCTCTATCCTAGCCTATCCTCTATCCTATCCTCTATCCTATCCAATCCAATCCCCTATCCTATCCTCTATCCAATCCTATCCTCAATCCTATCCTTTCCTGTATCCTATCCTATCCTCTATCCTCTATCCTATCCAATCCTCTATCCTATCAAATCCCCTATCCTATCCTCTGTCCTATCCTATCCTCTATCCTATCCTATCCCCTATCCAATCCTATCCTCAATCCTATCCTTTCCTGTATCCTATCCTATCCTGTATCCTCTACCCTATCGTATCCTCTACCCTATCATATCCTCTATGCTATCCTATCCTCTATCCTATCCTATCCTCTATCCTATCCTATCCTCTATCCTTTCCTATCCTCTATCCTATCCTCTATCCTATCCTCTATCCTAGCCTATCCTGTATCCTATCCTATCCAATCCCCTATCCTATCCTCTATCCAATCCTATCCTCAATCCTATCCTTTCCTGTATCCTATCCTATCCTCTATCCTCTATCCTATCCAATCCTCTGTCCTATCCTATCCTCTATCCTATCAAATCCCCTATCCTATCCTCTGTCCTATCCTATCCTCTATCCTATCCTATCCTCTGTCCTATCCTATCCTCTATCCTATCAAATCCCCTATCCTATCCTCTGTCCTATCCTATCCTCTATCCTATCCTATCCTCTATCCTATCCTATCGTCTATCCTATCCTCTATCCTATTATATCCCCTATCCAATCCTATCCTCAATCCTATCCTTTCCTGTATCGTATCCTATCCTGTATCCTCTATCCTATCGTATCCTCTACCCTATCATATCCTCTATCCTATTCTATCCCCTATCCTATGCTATCCTCTATCCTATCCTATCGTCTATCCTATCCTATCCGCTATCCTATCCTATCCTCTATCCTATCCTCTCTTCTATCCTATCCTATCCTCTATCCTATCCAATCCCCTATCCTGTACTCTATCCAATCCTATCCTCTATCCTATGCTATCCTCTATCCTATCAAATCCTCTATCCTATCCTCTCCTCTATCCTATCCTATCCTCTATCCTATCCTCTATCCTAGCCTATCCTCTATCCTACCCTATCCAATCCCCTATCCTATCCTCTATCCAATCCTATCCTCTATCCTATCCTATCCTCTATCCTATCAAATCCTCTATCCTATCCTCTCCTCTATCCTATCCAATCCTCTATCCTATCCTATCCTCTATCCTATCCTATCCTCTATCCTATCCTATCGTCAATCCTGTCCTATCCTCTATCCTATCCTATCCTCTATCCTATCCTTTATCCTAGCCTACCCTCTATCCTATCCATCCAATCCCCTATCCTATCCTCTATCCAATCCTATCCTCAATCCTATCCTTTCCTGTATCCTATCCTATCCTCTACCCTATCCTATCCTCTATCATATCCTATCCTCTATCCTTTAATATCCTCTATCCTATCCTCTATCCTAGCCTATCCTCTATCCTATCCTATCCAATCCCCTATCCTATCCTCTATCCAATCCTATCCTCAATCCTATCCTTTCCTGTATCCTATCCTATCCAATCCTCTGTCCTATCCTATCCTCTATCCTATCAAATCCCCTATCCTATCCTCTTTCCTATCCTATCCTCTATCCTATCCTATAATCTGTCCTATCCTATCCTCTATCCTATAAAATCCCCTATCCTATCCTCTGTCCTATCCTATCCTCTATCCTATCCTATCCTCTATCCTATCCTATCGTCTATCCTATCCTCTATCCTATCCTATCCCCTATCCAATCCTATCCTCAATCCTATCCTTTCCTGTATCCTATCCTATCCTGTATCCTCTATCCTATCGTATCCTCTACCCTATCATATCCTCTATCCCATTCTATCCTCTATCCTATCCTATCGTCTATCCTATCCTCTATCCTATCCTATCGTCTATCCTATCCTCTATCCAATCCTATCCTCTATCCTATCCTATCCTCTATCCTATCAAATCCTCTATCCTATCCTCTCCTCTATCCTATCCAATCCTCTATCCTATCCTATCCTCTATCCTATCCTATCCTCTATCCTATCCTATCGTCAATCCTGTCCTATCCTCTATCCTATCCTATCCTCTATCCTATCCTTTATCCTAGCCTATCCTCTATCCTATCCAATCCAATCCCCTATCCTATCCTCTATCCAATCCTATCCTCAATCCTATCCTTTCCTGTATCCTATCCTATCCTCTATCCTCTATCCTATCCAATCCTCTGTCCTATCCTATCCTCTATCCTATCCTATCGTGTATCCTATCCTCTATCGTATCCTATCCACTATCCTATCAAATCCTCTATCCTATCCTCTCCTCTATCCTATCCAATCCTCTATCCTATCCTATCCTCTATCCTATCCTATCCTCTATCCTATCCTATCGTCAATCCTGTCCTATCCTCTATCCTATCCTATCCTCTATCCTATCCTCTATCCTAGCCTATCCTCTATCCTATCCAATCCAATCCCCTATCCTATCCTCTATCCAATCCTATCCTCAATCCTATCCTTTCCTGTATCCTATCCTCTATCCTCTGTCCTATCGAATCCTCTGTCCTATCCTATCCTCTATCCTATCCTATCGTGTATCCTATCCTCTATCCTATCCTATCCACTATCCTATCAAATCCTCTATCCTATCCTCTCCTCTATCCTATCCAATCCTCTATCCTATCCTATCCTCTATCCTATCCTATCCTCTATCCTATCCTATCGTCAATCCTGTCCTATCCTCTATCCTATCCTATCCTCTATCCTATCCTCTATCCTAGCCTATCCTCTATCCTATCCAATCCAATCCCCTATCCTATCCTCTATCCAATCCTATCCTCAATCCTATCCTTTCCTGTATCCTATCCTCTATCCTCTATCCTATCCTATTCTCTACCCTATCATATCCTCTATCCTATAATATCCTCTATCCTATCCTATCCTCTATCCTATCATATCCTCTATCCTACCCTATCCTCTAACCTATCCTATCCTCTATCCTATCCTTTCCTCTATCCTATCCTATCCTCTATCCTATCCTATCCTCTATCCTATCCTATCCTCTATCCTATCCTATCGTCTATCCTATCCTATCCTCTATCCTATCCTATCCTCAATCCTATCCTATCCTCTATCCTATCCTATCCTCTATCCTATCCTATCCTATCCTCTATCCTATCAAATCCCCTATCCTATCAAATCCTCTATGCTATCAAATCCCCTATCCTATCAAATCCTCTATCCTATCCCTTATCCTATCCTATCTTCTATCCTATCCTATCCTCTTTCCTATCAAATCCCCAATCCAATCCCCTATCCTATCCTCTATCCAATCCTATCCTCAATCCTATCCTTTCCTGTATCCTATCCTCTATCCTCTATCCTATCCTATTCTCTACCCTATCATATCCTCTATCCTATAATATCCTCTATCCTATCCTATCCTCTATCCTATCATATCCTCTATCCTACCCTATCCTCTATCCTATCCTATCCTTTCCTCTATCCTATCCTATCCTCTATCCTCTATCCTATCCTATTCTCTACCCTATCATATCCTCTATCCTATAATATCCTCTATCCTATCCTATCCTCTATCCAATACTCTGTCGTATCCTATCCTCTATCCTATCCTATCCTCTATCCTATCCTATCCTCTATCCTATCCTATCCTATCCTCTATCCTATCAAATCCCCTATCCTATCAAATCCTCTATGCTATCAAATCCCCTATCCTATCAAATCCTCTATCCTATCCCTTATCCTATCCTATCTTCTATCCTATCCTATCCTCTTTCCTATCAAATCCCCAATCCAATCCCCTATCCTATCCTCTATCCAATCCTATCCTCAATCCTATCCTTTCCTGTATCCTATCCTCTATCCTCTATCCTATCCTATTCTCTACCCTATCATATCCTCTATCCTATAATATCCTCTATCCTATCCTATCCTCTATCCTATCATATCCTCTATCCTACCCTATCCTCTATCCTATCCTATCCTTTCCTCTATCCTATCCTATCCTCTATCCTCTATCCTATCCTATTCTCTACCCTATTATATCCTCTATCCTATAATATCCTCTATCCTATCCTATCCTCTATCCAATACTCTGTCGTATCCTATCCTCTATCCTATCCTATCCTCTATCCTATCCTATCCTCTATCCTATCCTATCCTCTATCCTATCCTATCCTCTATCCTATCCTATCCTCTATCCTATCCATTCCTCTATCCTATCCTATCCTCTATCCTATCCTATCGTCTATCCTATCCTATCCTCTATCCTATCCTATCCTCTATCCTATCCTATCCTCTATCCTATCCTATCCTCTATCCTATCCTATCCTCTATCCTATCCTATCCTCTATCCTATCCTATCTTCTATCCTATCCTATCCTCTATCCTATCAAATCCCCTATCCTATCCTCTATCCTATCCTATCGTCTATCCTATCCTCTATCCAATCCTATCCTCTATCCTATCCTATCCTCTGTCCTATCCTATCCTCTATCCTATCCTATTCTCTATCCTATCCTATCCTCTGTCCTATCCTATCCTCTATCCTATCCTATCGTGTATCCTATCCTCTATCCTATCAAATCCCCTATCCTATCCTCTGTCCTATCCTATCCTCTATCCTATCCTATCCTCTATCCTATCCTATCTTCTATTCTATCCTATCCCCTATCCTATCAAATCCCCTATCCTATCCTCTATCCTATCCTATGCTATCCTATCCTCTATCCTATCCTATCCTCTATCCTATCCTATCCTCTATCCTATCTTATCTTCTATCCTATCCCATCCGCTATCCTATCAAATCCCCTATCCTATCCTCTATCCTATCCTATCCTCTATCCTATCCTCTCCTGTATCCTATCCTATCCTCTATCCTATCCTATCCTCTATCCTATCCTATCCTCTATCCTATCCTATCCTCTATCCTATCCTATCCTCTATCCTATCCTATCCTCTATCCTATCCTATCCTCTATCCTATCAAATCCCCTATCCTATCCTCTATCCTATCCTATCCTATATCCAATCCTCTATCCTATCCTCTCCTCTATCCTATCCAATCCTCTATCCTATCCTATCCTCTATCCTATCCTATCGTCAATCCTGTCCTATCCGCTATCCTATCCTATCCTCTATCCTATCCTCTCTTCTATCCTATCCTATCCTCTATCCTATCAAATCCCCTATCCTATCCTCTATCCTATCCTTTCCTGTATCCTATCCAAACATCTATCCTATCCTATCCTCTATCCTATCCTGTCATCTATCCTATCCTATCCTCTATCCTATCCTCTAGCCTAGCCTA
This sequence comes from Halictus rubicundus, assembly GCF_050948215.1. NCBI lineage: Eukaryota > Metazoa > Arthropoda > Insecta > Hymenoptera > Halictidae > Halictus > Halictus rubicundus. The sequence goes on from NW_027488919.1 coordinate 50,314, forward strand.
TCCTCTATCCTATCCTATCCAATCCCCTATCCTATGCTCTATCCTATCCTACCCTCTATGATATCGTATACTCTGTCATATCCTATCCTCTATCCTATAATATCATCTATCCGTTCCTATTCTGTATCCTACCCTATTCTCTATCCTATCCTCTATCCTATCCTCTATCCTATCCTATCCTGTATCCTATCCTATCCTCTATCCTACCCTATCCTCTATCCTATCCTATCCTCTATCCTATCCAATCCTCTGTCCTATCCTATCCTTTATCCTATCCTATCGTGTATCCTATCCTCTATCCTATCCTATCCACTATCCTATCAAATCCTCTACCCTATCCTCTCCTCTATCCTATCCAATCCTCTATCCTATCCTATCCTCTATCCTATCCTATCCTCTATCCTATCCTATCGTCAATCCTGTCCTATCCTCTATCCTATCCTATCCTCTATCCTATCCTTTATCCTAGCCTACCCTCTATCCTATCCAATCCAAACCCCTATCCTATCCTCTATCCAATCCTATCCTCAATCCTATCCTTTCCTGTATCCTATCCTATCCTCTATCCTCTATCCTATCCAATCCTCTGTCCTATCCTATCCTCTATCCTATCCTCTATCCTATCAAATCCCCTATCCTATCCTCTATCCTATCCTATCCTCTATCCACCCTATCCTCTATCCTATCCTATCCTCTATCCTATCCTATCGTCTATCCTATCCTCCATCCTATCCTATCGCCTAACCTATCCTCTATCCTATCCTATCCTCTATCCTATCCTATCCTCTATCCTATCCTATCCTATATCCAATCCTCTATCCTATCCTCTCCTCTATCCTATCCAATCCTCTATCCTATCCTATCCTCTATCCTATCCTATCCTCTATCCTATCCTATCGTCAATCCTGTCCTATCCGCTATCCTATCCTATCCTGTATCCTATCCTCTCTTCTATCCTATCCTATCCTCTATCCTATCAAATCCCCTATCCTATCCTCTATCCTATCCTATCCTGTATCCTATCCAATTTTCTATCCTATCCTATCATCTATCCTCAATCCTATCCTTTCCTGTATCCTATCCAAACATCTATCCTATCCTATCCTCTATCCTATCCTGTCCTCTATCCTATCCTATCCTCTGTCCTATCCTCTAGCCTAGCCTATCCTCTATCCTATCCGATCCAATCCCCTATCCTATGCTCTATCCTATCCTACCCTCTATGATATCGTATACTCTGTCATATCCTATCCTCTATCCTATAATATCATCTATCCGTTCCTATTCTGTATCCTAACCTATTCTCTATCCTATCCTCTATCCTATCCTCTATCCTATCCTATCCTGTATCCTATCCTATCGTCTATCCTATCCTATCCTCTAAACAATCTTTTCCTCTATCCTATCCTATCCTCTATCCTATCCTATCGTCTATCCTATCCTATCCTCTATCCTATCCTATCCTATCTTCTATCCTATCCTATCCTCTATCCTATTCTATCCTCCATCCTATCCTATCTTCTATCCTATCCTATCCGCTATCCTATCAAATCCCCTATCCTATCCTCAATCGTATCCTATCCTCTATCCTATCCTATCCTCTATCCTATCCTATCTTCTATCCTACCCTATCCTCTATCCTATCCTTTCCTCTATCCTATCCTATCCTCTATCCTATCCTATCATCTATCCTATCCTATCATCTATCCTCAATCCTATCCTTTCCTGTATCCTATCCATTCCTCTATCCTATCCTGTCCTCTATCCTATCCTATCCTCTATCCCATCCTATCCTCTATCCTATCCTCTATCCTATCCTATCCTCTATCCTATCCTATCTTCTATCCTATCCGATCCTCTATCCTATCAAATCCCCTATCCTATCTTCTTTCCTATCCTATCCTCTATCCTATCCTATCCTCTGTCCTATCCTATCCTCTATCCTATCAAATCCCCTATCCTATCCTCTGTCCTATCCTATCCTCTATCCTATCCTATCCTCTATCCTATCCTATCGTCTATCCTACCCTCTATCCTATCCTATCCCCTATCCAATCCTATCCTCAATCCTATCCTTTCCTGTATCCTATCCTATCCTGTATCCTCTATCCTATCGTATCCTCTACCCTATCATATCCTCTATCCTATTCTATCCTCTATCCTATCCTATCGTCTATCCTATCCTCTATCCTATCCTATCGTCTATCCTATCCTCTATCCTATCCTATCGTCTATCCTATCCTCTATCCTATCCTATCCTCTATCCTATCCTATCCTCTATCCTATCCTTTCCTCTATCCTATCCTATCCTCTATCCTATCCTATCATCTATCCTATCCTATCATCTATCCTCAATCCTATCCTTTCCTGTATCCTATCCATCCCTCTATCCTATCATGTCCTCTATCCTATCCTATCCTCTATCCCATCCTATCCTCTATCCTATCCTCTATCCTATCCTATCCTCTATCCTATCCTCTATCCTATCCTATCCAATCCCCTATCCTATCCTCTATCCAATCCTATCCTCTATCCTATCCTATCCTCTATCCTATCAAATCCTCTATCCTATCCTCTCCTCTATCCTATCCAATCCTCTATCCTATCCTATCCTCTATCCTATCCTATCCTCTATCCTATCCTATCGTCAATCCTGTCCTATCCTCTATCCTATCCTATCCTCTATCCTATCCTTTATCCTAGCCTATCCTCTATCCTATCCAATCCAATCCCCTATCCTATGCTCTATCCTATCCTACCCTCTATGATATCGTATACTCTGTCATATCCTATCCTCTATCCTATAATATCATCTATCCGTTCCTATTCTGTATCCTACCCTATTCTCTATCCTATCCTCTATCCTATCCTCTATCCTATCCTATCCTGTATCCTATCCTATCGTCTATCCTATCCTATCCTCTATCCTATCCTCTCCTGTATCCTATCCTATCCTCTATCCTATCCTATCCTCTATCCTATCCTCTATCCTATCCTCTATCCTATCCTATCCTCTATCCTATCCTATCCTCTATCCTATCAAATCCCCTATCCTATCCTCTATCTAATCCTCTATCCTATCCAATCCTCTGTCCTATCCTATCCTCTATCCTATCCTATCGTCTATCCTGTATTATCCTCTATCCTATCCTATCCTCTATCCTATCCTCTATCCTAGCCTATCCTCTATCCTATCCTATCCAATCCCCTATCCTATCCTCTATCCAATCCTATCCTCAATCCTATCCTATCCAATCCTCTGTCCTATCCTATCCTCTATCCTATCAAATCCCCTATCCTATCCTCTTTCCTATCCTATCCTCTATCCTATCCTATCCTCTGTCCTATCCTATCCTCTATCCTATAAAATCCCCTATCCTATCCTCTGTCCTATCCTATCCTCTATCCTATCCTATCCTCTATCCTATCCTATCGTCTATCCTATCCTCTATCCTATCCTATCCCCTATCCAATCCTATCCTCAATCCTATCCTTTCCTGTATCCTATCCTATCCTGTATCCTCTATCCTATCGTATCCTCTACCCTATCATATCCTCTATCCTATTCTATCCTCTATCCTATCCTATCGTCTATCCTATCCTCTATCCTATCCTATCGTCTATCCTATCCTCTATCCAATCCTATACTCTATCCTATCCTATCCTCTATCCTATCAAATCCTCTATCCTATCCTCTCCTCTATCCTATCCAATCCTCTATCCTATCCTATCCTCTATCCTATCCTATCCTCTATCCTATCCTATCGTCAATCCTGTCCTATCCTCTATCCTATCCTATCCTCTATCCTATCCTTTATCCTAGCCTATCCTCTATCCTATCCAATCCAATCCCCTATCCTATCCTCTATCCAATCCTATCCTCAATCCTATCCTTTCCTGTATCCTATCCTATCCTCTATCCTCTATCCTATCCAATCCTCTGTCCTATCCTATCCTCTATCCTATCCTATCCTGTATCCTATCCTCTATCCTATCAAATCCCCTATCCTATCCTCTATCCTATCCTATGCTCTATCCTATCCTATCCTCTATCCTATCCTATCCAATATCCTATCCTATCCTCTATCCTACCGTATCCTCTACCCTATCATATCCTCTATCCTATCCTATCCTCTATCCTATCCTATCCTCTATCCTATCCTATCCTCTATCCTTTCCTATCCTCTATCCTATCCTCTATCCTAGCTTATCCTGTATCCTATCCTATCCAATCCCCTATCCTATCCTCTATCCAATCCTATCCTCATTCCTATCCTTCCCTGTATCCTATCCTATCCTCTATCCTCTATCCTATCGAATCCTCTGTCCTATCCTATCCTCTATCCTATCCTATCGTGTATCCTATCCTCTATCCTATCCTATCCACTATCCTATCAAATCCTCTATCCTATCCTCTCCTCTATCCTATCCAATCCTCTATCCTATCCTATCCTCTATCCTATCCTATCCTCTATCCTATCCTATCGTCAATCCTGTCCTATCCTCTATCCTATCCTATCCTCTATCCTATCCTCTATCCTAGCCTATCCTCTATCCTATCCAATCCAATCCCCTATCCTATCCTCTATCCAATCCTATCCTCAATCCTATCCTTTCCTGTATCCTATCCTCTATCCTCTATCCTATCCTATTCTCTACCCTATCATATCCTCTATCCTATAATATCCTCTATCCTATCCTATCCTCTATCCTATCATATCCTCTATCCTACCCTATCCTCTATCCTATCCTATCCTCTATCCTATCCTTTCCTCTATCCTATCCTATCCTCTATCCTATCCTATCCTCTATCCAATCCTATCCTCTATCCTATCCTATCTTCTATCCTATCCTATCCTCTATCCTAATCAAATCCCCTATCCTATCCTCTATCCTATCCTATCCTCTATCCTATCCTATCCTCTATACTATCCAATCCTCTATCCTATCCTATCCTCAATACTATCCTATCCTCTATCCTATCCTATCGTCTATCCTATCCTATCCTATCCTCTATCCTATCAAATCCCCTATCCTATCAAATCCTCTATGCTATCAAATCCCCTATCCTATCAAATCCTCTATCCTATCCCTTATCCTATCCTATCTTCTATCCTATCCTATCCTCTTTCCTATCAAATCCCCAATCCAATCCCCTATCCTATCCTCTATCCAATCCTATCCTCAATCCTATCCTTTCCTGTATCCTATCCTCTATCCTCTATCCTATCCTATTCTCTACCCTATCATATCCTCTATCCTATAATATCCTCTATCCTATCCTATCCTCTATCCTATCATATCCTCTATCCTACCCTATCCTCTATCCTATCCTATCCTTTCCTCTATCCTATCCTATCCTCTATCCTATCCTATCTTCTATCCTATCCTATCCTCTATCCTAATCAAATCCCCTATCCTATCCTCTATCCTATCCTATCCTCTATCCTATCCTATCCTCTATACTATCCAATCCTCTATCCTATCCTATCCTCAATACTATCCTATCCTCTATCCTATCCTATCGTCTATCCTATCCTATCCTATCCTCTATCCTATCAAATCCCCTATCCTATCAAATCCTCTATGCTATCAAATCCCCTATCCTATCAAATCCTCTATCCTATCCCTTATCCTATCCTATCTTCTATCCTATCCTATCCTCTTTCCTATCAAATCCCCAATCCAATCCCCTATCCTATCCTCTATCCAGTCCTATCCTCAATCCTATCCTTTCCTGTATCCTATCCTCTATCCTCTATCCTATCCTATTCTCTACCCTATCATATCCTCTATCCTATAATATCCTCTATCCTATCCTATCCTCTATCCTATCATATCCTCTATCCTACCCTATCCTCTATCCTATCCTATCCTTTCCTCTATCCTATCCTATCCTCTATCCTCTATCCTATCCTATTCTCTACCCTGTCATATCCTCTATCCTATAATATCCTCTATCCTATCCTATCCTCTATCCAATACTCTGTCGTATCCTATCCTCTATCCTATCCTATCCTCTATCCTATCCTATCCTCTATCCTATCCTATCCTCTATCCTATCCTATCCTCTATCCTATCCATTCCTCTATCCTATCCTATCCTCTATCCTATCCTATCGTCTATCCTATCCTATCCTCTATCCTATCCTATCCTCTATCCTATCCTATCCTCTATCCTATCCTATCCTCTATCCTATCCTATCCTCTATCCTATCCTATCCTCTATCCTATCCTATCCTCTATCCTATCCTATCTTCTATCCTATCCTATCCTCTATCCTATCAAATCCCCTATCCTATCCTCTATCCTATCCTATCGTCTATCCTATCCTCTATCCAATCCTATCCTCTATCCTATCCTATCCTCTGTCCTATCCTATCCTCTATCCTATCCTATTCTCTATCCTATCCTATCCTCTGTCCTATCCTATCCTCTATCCTATCCTATCCTCTATCCTATCCTATCTTCTATTCTATCCTATCCCCTATCCTATCAAATCCCCTATCCTATCCTCTATCCTATCCTATCCTATCCTATCCTCTATCCTATCCTATCCTCTATCCTATCCTATCCTCTATCCTATCTTATCTTCTATCCTATCCCATCCGCTATCCTATCAAATCCCCTATCCTATCCTCTATCCTATCCTATCCTCTATCCTATCCTCTCCTGTATCCTATCCTATCCTCTATCCTATCCTATCCTCTATCCTATCCTATCCTCTATCCTATCCTATCCTCTATCCTATCCTATCCTCTATCCTATCCTATCCTCTATCCTATCAAATCCCCTATCCTATCCTCTATCCTATCCTATCCTATATCCAATCCTCTATCCTATCCTCTCCTCTATCCTATCCAATCCTCTATCCTATCCTATCCTCTATCCTATCCTATCGTCAATCCTGTCCTATCCGCTATCCTATCCTATCCTCTATCCTATCCTCTCTTCTATCCTATCCTATCCTCTATCCTATCAAATCCCCTATCCTATCCTCTATCCTATCCTATCCTGTATCCTATCCAATTTTCTATCCTATCCTATCATCTATCCTCAATCCTATCCTTTCCTGTATCCTATCCAAACATCTATCCTATCCTATCCTCTATCCTATCCTGTCATCTATCCTATCCTATCCTCTATCCTATCCTCTAGCCTAGCCTATCCTCTATCCTATCCTATCCAATCCCCTATCCTATGCTCTATCCTATCCTACCCTCTATGATATCGTATACTCTGTCATATCCTATCCTCTATCCTATAATATCATCTATCCGTTCCTATTCTGTATCCTACCCTATTCTCTATCCTATCCTCTATCCTATCCTCTATCCTATCCTATCCTGTATCCTATCCTATCCTCTATCCTACCCTATCCTCTATCCTATCCTATCCTCTATCCTATCCAATCCTCTGTCCTATCCTATCCTTTATCCTATCCTATCGTGTATCCTATCCTCTATCCTATCCTATCCACTATCCTATCAAATCCTCTACCCTATCCTCTCCTCTATCCTATCCAATCCTCTATCCTATCCTATCCTCTATCCTATCCTATCCTCTATCCTATCCTATCGTCAATCCTGTCCTATCCTCTATCCTATCCTATCCTCTATCCTATCCTTTATCCTAGCCTACCCTCTATCCTATCCAATCCAAACCCCTATCCTATCCTCTATCCAATCCTATCCTCAATCCTATCCTTTCCTGTATCCTATCCTATCCTCTATCCTCTATCCTATCCAATCCTCTGTCCTATCCTATCCTCTATCCTATCCTATCGTGTATCCTATCCTCTATCCTATCAAATCCCCTATCCTATCCTCTATCCTATCCTATCCTCTATCCACCCTATCCTCTATCCTATCCTATCCTCTATCCTATCCTATCGTCTATCCTATCCTCTATCCTATCCTATCGCCTAACCTATCCTCTATCCTATCCTATCCTCTATCCTATCCTATCCTCTATCCTATCCTATCCTATATCCAATCCTCTATCCTATCCTCTCCTCTATCCTATCCAATCCTCTATCCTATCCTATCCTCTATCCTATCCTATCCTCTATCCTATCCTATCGTCAATCCTGTCCTATCCGCTATCCTATCCTATCCTGTATCCTATCCTCTCTTCTATCCTATCCTATCCTCTATCCTATCAAATCCCCTATCCTATCCTCTATCCTATCCTATCCTGTATCCTATCCAATTTTCTATCCTATCCTATCATCTATCCTCAATCCTATCCTTTCCTGTATCCTATCCAAACATCTATCCTATCCTATCCTCTATCCTATCCTGTCCTCTATCCTATCCTATCCTCTGTCCTATCCTCTAGCCTAGCCTATCCTCTATCCTATCCGATCCAATCCCCTATCCTATGCTCTATCCTATCCTACCCTCTATGATATCGTATACTCTGTCATATCCTATCCTCTATCCTATAATATCATCTATCCGTTCCTATTCTGTATCCTAACCTATTCTCTATCCTATCCTCTATCCTATCCTCTATCCTATCCTATCCTGTATCCTATCCTATCGTCTATCCTATCCTATCCTCTAAACAATCTTTTCCTCTATCCTATCCTATCCTCTATCCTATCCTATCGTCTATCCTATCCTATCCTCTATCCTATCCTATCCTATCTTCTATCCTATCCTATCCTCTATCCTATTCTATCCTCCATCCTATCCTATCTTCTATCCTATCCTATCCGCTATCCTATCAAATCCCCTATCCTATCCTCAATCGTATCCTATCCTCTATCCTATCCTATCCTCTATCCTATCCTATCCTCTATCCTATCCTATCATCTATCCTATCCTATCATCTATCCTCAATCCTATCCTTTCCTGTATCCTATCCATTCCTCTATCCTATCCTGTCCTCTATCCTATCCTATCCTCTATCCCATCCTATCCTCTATCCTATCCTCTATCCTATCCTATCCTCTATCCTATCCTATCTTCTATCCTATCCGATCCTCTATCCTATCAAATCCCCTATCCTATCTTCTTTCCTATCCTATCCTCTATCCTATCCTATCCTCTGTCCTATCCTATCCTCTATCCTATCAAATCCCCTATCCTATCCTCTGTCCTATCCTATCCTGTATCCTATCCTATCCTCTATCCTATCCTATCGTCTATCCTACCCTCTATCCTATCCTATCCCCTATCCAATCCTATCCTCAATCCTATCCTTTCCTGTATCCTATCCTATCCTGTATCCTCTATCCTATCGTATCCTCTACCCTATCATATCCTCTATCCTATTCTATCCTCTATCCTATCCTATTGTCTATCCTATCCTCTATCCTATCCTATCGTCTATCCTATCCTCTATCCTATCCTATCGTCTATCCTATCCTCTATCCTATCCTATCCTCTATCCTATCCTATCCTCTATCCTATCCTTTCCTCTATCCTATCCTATCCTCTATCCTATCCTATCATCTATCCTATCCTATCCTCTATCCTATCCTCTATCCTATCCTATCCTCTATCCTATCCTATCTTCTATCCTATCCGATCCTCTATCCTATCAAATCCCCTATCCTATCTTCTTTCCTATCCTATCCTCTATCCTATCCTATCCTCTGTCCTATCCTATCCTCTATCCTATCAAATCCCCTATCCTATCCTTTGTCCTATCCTATCGTCTATCCTATCCTATCCTCTATCCTATCCTATCGTCTATCCTACCCTCTATCCGATCCAATCCCCTATCCTATGCTCTATCCTATCCTACCCTCTATGATATCGTATACTCTGTCATATCCTATCCTCTATCCTATAATATCATCTATCCGTTCCTATTCTGTATCCTAACCTATTCTCTATCCTATCCTCTATCCTATCCTCTATCCTATCCTATCCTGTATCCTATCCTATCGTCTATCCTATCCTATCCTCTAAACAATCTTTTCCTCTATCCTATCCTATCCTCTATCCTATCCTATCGTCTATCCTATCCTATCCTCTATCCTATCCTATCCTATCTTCTATCCTATCCTATCCTCTATCCTATTCTATCCTCCATCCTATCCTATCTTCTATCCTATCCTATCCGCTATCCTATCAAATCCCCTATCCTATCCTCAATCGTATCCTATCCTCTATCCTATCCTATCCTCTATCCTATCCTATCCTCTATCCTATCCTATCATCTATCCTATCCTATCATCTATCCTCAATCCTATCCTTTCCTGTATCCTATCCATTCCTCTATCCTATCCTGTCCTCTATCCTATCCTATCCTCTATCCCATCCTATCCTCTATCCTATCCTCTATCCTATCCTATCCTCTATCCTATCCTATCTTCTATCCTATCCGATCCTCTATCCTATCAAATCCCCTATCCTATCTTCTTTCCTATCCTATCCTCTGTCCTATCCTATCCTCTATCCTATCAAATCCCCTATCCTATCCTCTGTCCTATCCTATCCTGTATCCTATCCTATCCTCTATCCTATCCTATCGTCTATCCTACCCTCTATCCTATCCTATCCCCTATCCAATCCTATCCTCAATCCTATCCTTTCCTGTATCCTATCCTATCCTGTATCCTCTATCCTATCGTATCCTCTACCCTATCATATCCTCTATCCTATTCTATCCTCTATCCTATCCTATTGTCTATCCTATCCTCTATCCTATCCTATCGTCTATCCTATCCTCTATCCTATCCTATCGTCTATCCTATCCTCTATCCTATCCTATCCTCTATCCTATCCTATCCTCTATCCTATCCTTTCCTCTATCCTATCCTATCCTCTATCCTATCCTATCATCTATCCTATCCTATCCTCTATCCTATCCTCTATCCTATCCTATCCTCTATCCTATCCTATCTTCTATCCTATCCGATCCTCTATCCTATCAAATCCCCTATCCTATCTTCTTTCCTATCCTATCCTCTATCCTATCCTATCCTCTGTCCTATCCTATCCTCTATCCTATCAAATCCCCTATCCTATCCTCTGTCCTATCCTATCGTCTATCCTATCCTATCCTCTATCCTATCCTATCGTCTATCCTACCCTCTATCCTATCCTATCCCCTATCCAATCCTATCCTCAATCCTATCCTTTCCTGTATCCTATCCTATCCTGTATCCTCTATCCTATCGTATCCTCTACCCTATCATATCCTCTATCCTATTCTATCCTCTATCCTATCCTATCGTCTATCCTATCCTCTATCCTATCCTATCGTCAATATTATCCTCTATCCTATCCTATCGTCTATCCTATCCTCTATCCTATCCTATCCTCTATCCTATCCTATCCTCTATCCTATCCTCTCCTGTATCCTATCCTATCCTCTATCCTATCCTATCCTCTATCCTATCCTATCCTCTATCCTATCTTATCGTCTATCCTATCCTGTATCCTATCCTATCCTCTATCCTATCAAATCCCCTATCCTATCCTCTATCCTATCCTATCCTCTATCCAATCCTCTATCCTATCCTATCCTCTATCCTATCCTATCCTCTATCCTATCCTATCCTCTATCCTATCCTATCGTCTATCCTGTATTATCCTCTATCCTATCCTATCCTCTATCCTATCCTCTATCCTATCCTATCCAATCCCCTATCCTATCCTCTATCCAATCCTATCCTCTATCCTATCCTATCCTCTATCCTATCAAATCCTCTATCCTATCCTCTCCTCTATCCTATCCAATCCTCTATCCTATCCTATCCTCTATCCTATCCTATCCTCTATCCTATCCTATCGTCAATCCTGTCCTATCCTCTATCCTATCCTATCCTCTATCCTATCCTTTATCCTAGCCTATCCTCTATCCTATCCAATCCAATCCCCTATCCTATGCTCTATCCTATCCTACCCTCTATGATATCGTATACTCTGTCATATCCTATCCTCTATCCTATAATATCATCTATCCGTTCCTATTCTGTATCCTACCCTATTCTCTATCCTATCCTCTATCCTATCCTCTATCCTATCCTATCCTGTATCCTATCCTATCGTCTATCCTATCCTATCCTCTAAACAATCTTTTCCTCTATCCTATCCTATCCTCTATCGTATCCTATCGTCTATCCTATCCTATCCTCTATCCTATCCTCTATCCTATCCTATCCTCTATCCTATCCTATCCTCTATCCTATCCTATCGTCTATCCTGTATTATCCTCTATCCTATCCTATCCTCTATCCTATCCTCTATCCTATCCTATCCAATCCCCTATCCTATCCTCTATCCAATCCTATCCTCTATCCTATCCTATCCTCTATCCTATCAAATCCTCTATCCTATCCTCTCCTCTATCCTATCCAATCCTCTATCCTATCCTATCTTCTATCCTATCCTATCCTCTATCCTATTCTATCCTCCATCCTATCCTATCTTCTATCCTATCCTATCCTCTATCCTATCAAATCCCCTATCCTATCCTCTATCCTATCCAATCCTCTATCCTATCCTATCTTCTATCCTATCCTATCCTCTATCCTATTCTATCCTCCATCCTATCCTATCTTCTATCCTATCCTATCCTCTATCCTATCAAATCCCCTATCCTATCCTCTATCCTATCCTATCCTCTATCCAATCCTCTATCCTATCCTATCCTCTATCCTATCCTATCCTCTGTCCTATCCTATCCTCTATCCTATCAAATCCCCTATCCTATCCTCTGTCCTATCCTATCCTCTATCCTATCCTATCCTCTATCCTATCCTATCGTCTATCCTACCCTCTATCCTATCCTATCCCCTATCCAATCCTATCCTCAATCCTATCCTTTCCTGTATCCTATCCTATCCTGTATCCTCTATCCTATCGTATCCTCTACCCTATCATATCCTCTATCCTATTCTATCCTCTATCCTATCCTATCGTCTATCCTATCCTCTATCCTATCCTATCGTCTATCCTATCCTCTATCCTATCCTATCGTCTATCCTATCCTCTATCCTATCCTATCCTCTATCCTATCCTATCCTCTATCCTATCCTCTCCTGTATCCTATCCTATCCTCTATCCTATCCTATCCTCTATCCTATCCTATCCTCTATCCTATCTTATCGTCTATCCTATCCTGTATCCTATCCTATCCTCTATCCTATCAAATCCCCTATCCTATCCTCTATCCTATCCTATCCTCTATCCAATCCTCTATCCTATCGAATCCTCTGTCCTATCCTATCCTCTATCCTATCCTATCGTGTATCCTATCCTCTATCCTATCCTATCCACTATCCTATCAAATCCTCTATCCTATCCTCTCCTCTATCCTATCCAATCCTCTATCCTATCCTATCCTCTATCCTATCCTATCCTCTATCCTATCCTATCGTCAATCCTGTCCTATCCTCTATCCTATCCTATCCTCTATCCTATCCTTTATCCTAGCCTACCCTCTATCCTATCCAATCCAAACCCCTATCCTATCCTCTATCCAATCCTATCCTCAATCCTATCCTTTCCTGTATCCTATCCTATCCTCTATCCTTTCCTGTATCCTATCCTATCCTCTATCCTCTATCCTATCCAATCCTCTGTCCTATCCTATCCTCTATCCTATCCTATCGTGTATCCTATCCTCTATCCTATCAAATCCCCTATCCTATCCTCTATCCTATCCTATCGTCTATCCTATCCTATCCTCTATCCTATCCTATCCTATCTTCTATCCTATCCTATCCTCTATCCTATCCTATCCTCTATCCTATCCTATCTTCTATCCTATCCTATCCTCTATCCTCTCCTTTCCTCTATCCTATCCTATCCTCTATCCTATCCTATCATCTATCCTATCCTATCATCTATCCTCAATCCTATCCTTTCCTGTATCCTATCCATTCCTCTATCCTATCCTGTCCTCTATCCTATCCTATCCTCTATCCCATCCTATCCTCTATCCTATCCTCTATCCTATCCTATCCTCTATCCTATCCTATCTTCTATCCTATCCGATCCTCTATCCTATCAAATCCCCTATCCTATCTTCTTTCCTATCCTATCCTCTATCCTATCCTATCCTCTGTCCTATCCTATCCTCTATCCTATCAAATCCCCTATCCTATCCTCTGTCCTATCCTATCCTCTACCCTATCCTATCCTCTATCCTATCCTATCGTCTATCCTACCCTCTATCCTATCCTATCCCCTATCCAATCCTATCCTCAATCCTATCCTTTCCTGTATCCTATCCTATCCTGTATCCTCTATCCTATCGTATCCTCTACCCTATCATATCCTCTATCCTATTCTATCCTCTATCCTATCCTATCGTCTATCCTATCCTCTATCCTATCCTATCGTCTATCCTATCCTCTATCCTATCCTATCGTCTATCCTATCCTCTATCCTATCCTATCCTCTATCCTATCCTATCCTCTATCCTATCCTCTCCTGTATCATATCCTATCCTCTATCCTATCCTATCCTCTATCCTATCCTATCCTCTATCCTATCTTATCGTCTATCCTATCCTGTATCCTATCCTATCCTCTATCCTATCAAATCCCCTATCCTATCCTCTATCCTATCCTATCCTCTATCCTATCCTATCCACTATCCTATCAAATCCTCTATCCTATCCTCTCCTCTATCCTATCCAATCCTCTATCCTATCCTATCCTCTATCCTATCCTATCCTCTATCCTATCCTATCGTCAATCCTGTCCTATCCTCTATCCTATCCTATCCTCTATCCTATCCTTTATCCTAGCCTACCCTCTATCCTATCCCATCCAAACCCCTATCCTATCCTCTATCCAATCCTATCCTCAATCCTATCCTTTCCTGTATCCTATCCTATCCTCTATCCTCTATCCTATCCAATCCTCTGTCCTATCCTATCCTCTATCCTATCCTATCGTGTATCCTATCCTCTATCCTATCAAATCCCCTATCCTATCCTCTATCCTATCCTATCCTCTATCCACCCTATCCTCTATCCTATCCTATCCTCTATCCTATCCTATCGTCTATCCTATCCTCTATCCTATCCTATCGCCTAACCTTTCCTCTATCCTATCCTATCCTCTATCCTATCCTCTCCTGTATCCTATCCTATCCTGTATCCTATCCTATCCTCTATCCTATCCTATCCTCTATCCTATCCTATCCTCTATCCTATCCTATCGTCTATCCTACCCTCTATCCTATCCTATCCCCTATCCAATCCTATCCTCAATCCTATCCTTTCCTGTATCCTATCCTATCCTGTATCCTCTATCCTATCGTATCCTCTACCCTATCATATCCTCTATCCTATTCTATCCTCTATCCTATCCTATCGTCTATCCTATCCTCTATCCTATCCTATCGTCTATCCTATCCTCTATCCTATCCTATCGTCTATCCTATCCTCTATCCTATCCTATCCTCTATCCTATCCTATCCTCTATCCTATCCTCTCCTGTATCCTATCCTATCCTCTATCCTATCCTATCCTCTATCCTATCCTATCCTCTATCCTATCTTATCGTCTATCCTATCCTGTATCCTATCCTATCCTCTATCCTATCAAATCCCCTATCCTATCCTCTATCCTATCCTATCCTCTATCCAATCCTCTATCCTATCGAATCCTCTGTCCTATCCTATCCTCTATCCTATCCTATCGTGTATCCTATCCTCTATCCTATCCTATCCACTATCCTATCAAATCCTCTATCCTATCCTCTCCTCTATCCTATCCAATCCTCTATCCTATCCTATCCTCTATCCTATCCTATCCTCCATCCTATCCTATCGTCAATCCTGTCCTATCCTCTATCCTATCCTATCCTCTATCCTATCCTTTATCCTAGCCTACCCTCTATCCTATCCAATCCAAACCCCTATCCTATCCTCTATCCAATCCTATCCTCAATCCTATCCTTTCCTGTATCCTATCCTATCCTCTATCCTTTCCTGTATCCTATCCTATCCTCTATCCTCTATCCTATCCAATCCTCTGTCCTATCCTATCCTCTATCCTATCCTATCGTGTATCCTATCCTCTATCCTATCAAATCCCCTATCCTATCCTCTATCCTATCCTATCGTCTATCCTATCCTATCCTCTATCCTATCCTATCCTATCTTCTATCCTATCCTATCCTCTATCCTATTCTATCCTCCATCCTATCCTATCTTCTATCCTATCCTATCCGCTATCCTATAAAATCCCCTATCCTATCCTCAATCGTATCCTATCCTCTATCCTATCCTATCCTCTATCCTATCCTATCTTCTATCCTATCCTATCCTCTTTCCTCTCCTTTCCTGTATCCTATCCTATCCTCTATCCTATCCTATCATCTATCCTATCCTATCATCTATCCTCAATCCTATCCTTTCCTGTATCCTATCCATTCCTCTATCCTATCCTGTCCTCTATCCTATCCTATCCTCTATCCCATCCTATCCTCTATCCTATCCTCTATCCTATCCTATCCTCTATCCTATCCTATCTTCTATCCTATCCGATCCTCTATCCTATCAAATCCCCTATCCTATCTTCTTTCCTATCCTATCCTCTATCCTATCCTATCCTCTGTCCTATCCTATCCTCTATCCTATCAAATCCCCTATCCTATCCTCTGTCCTATCCTATCCTCTACCCTATCCTATCCTCTATCCTATCCTATCGTCTATCCTACCCTCTATCCTATCCTATCCCCTATCCAATCCTATCCTCAATCCTATCCTTTCCTGTATCCTATCCTATCCTGTATCCTCTATCCTATCGTATCCTCTACCCTATCATATCCTCTATCCTATTCTATCCTCTATCCTATCCTATCGTCTATCCTATCCTCTATCCTATCCTATCGTCTATCCTATCCTCTATCCTATCCTATCGTCTATCCTATCCTCTATCCTATCCTAACCTCTATCCTATCCTATCCTCTATCCTATCCTCTCCTGTATCCTATCCTATCCTCTATCCTATCCTATCCTCTATCCTATCCTATCCTCTATCCTATCTTATCGTCTATCCTATCCTGTATCCTATCCTATCCTCTATCCTATCAAATCCCCTATCCTATCCTCTATCCTATCCTATCCTCTATCCAATCCTCTATCCTATCGAATCCTCTGTCCTATCCTATCCTCTATCCTATCCTATCGTGTATCCTATCCTCTATCCTATCCTATCCACTATCCTATCAAATCCTCTATCCTATCCTCTCCTCTATCCTATCCAATCCTCTATCCTATCCTATCCTCTATCCTATCCTATCCTCTATCCTATCCTATCGTCAATCCTGTCCTATCCTCTATCCTATCCTATCCTCTATCCTATCCTTTATCCTAGCCTACCCTCTATCCTATCCAATCCAAACCCCTATCCTATCCTCTATCCAATCCTATCCTCAATCCTATCCTTTCCTGTATCCTATCCTATCCTCTATCCTTTCCTGTATCCTATCCTATCCTCTATCCTCTATCCTATCCAATCCTCTGTCCTATCCTATCCTCTATCCTATCCTATCGTGTATCCTATCCTCTATCCTATCAAATCCCCTATCCTATCCTCTATCCTATCCTATCGTCTATCCTATCCTATCCTCTATCCTATCCTATCCTATCTTCTATCCTATCCTATCCTCTATCCTATTCTATCCTCCATCCTATCCTATCTTCTATCCTATCCTATCCGCTATCCTATAAAATCCCCTATCCTATCCTCAATCGTATCCTATCCTCTATCCTATCCTATCCTCTATCCTATCCTATCTTCTATCCTATCCTATCCTCTATCCTCTCCTTTCCTCTATCCTATCCTATCCTCTATCCTATCCTATCATCTATCCTATCCTATCATCTATCCTCAATCCTATCCTTTCCTGTATCCTATCCATTCCTCTATCCTATCCTGTCCTCTATCCTATCCTATCCTCTATCCCATCCTATCCTCTATCCTATCCTCTATCCTATCCTATCCTCTATCCTATCCTATCTTCTATCCTATCCGATCCTCTATCCTATCAAATCCCCTATCCTATCTTCTATCCTATCCTATCCTCTATCCTATCCTATCCTCTGTCCTATCCTATCCTCTATCCTATCAAATCCCCTATCCTATCCTCTGTCCTATCCTATCCTCTACCCTATCCTATCCTCTACCCTATCCTATCCTCTATCCTATCCTATCGTCTATCCTACCCTCTATCCTATCCTATCCCCTATCCAATCCTATCCTCAATCCTATCCTTTCCTGTATCCTATCCTATCCTGTATCCTCTATCCTATCGTATCCTCTACCCTATCATATCCTCTATCCTATTCTATCCTCTATCCTATCCTATCGTCTATCCTATCCTCTATCCTATCCTATCGTCTATCCTATCCTCTATCCTATCCTATCGTCTATCCTATCCTCTATCCTATCCTATCCTCTATCCTATCCTATCCTCTATCCTATCCTCTCCTGTATCCTATCCTATCCTCTATCCTATCCTATCCTCTATCCTATCCTATCCTCTATCCTATCTTATCGTCTATCCTATCCTGTATCCTATCCTATCCTCTATCCTATCAAATCCCCTATCCTATCCTCTATCCTATCCTATCCTCTATCCAATCCTCTATCCTATCGAATCCTCTGTCCTATCCTATCCTCTATCCTATCCTATCGTGTATCCTATCCTCTATCCTATCCTATCCACTATCCTATCAAATCCTCTATCCTATCCTCTCCTCTATCCTATCCAATCCTCTATCCTATCCTATCCTCTATCCTATCCTATCCTCTATCCCATCCTATCCTCTATCCTATCCTCTATCCTATCCTATCCTCTATCCTATCCTATCTTCTATCCTATCCGATCCTCTATCCTATCAAATCCCCTATCCTATCTTCTTTCCTATCCTATCCTCTATCCTATCCTATCCTCTGTCCTATCCTATCCTCTATCCTATCAAATCCCCTATCCTATCCTCTGTCCTATCCTATCCTCTACCCTATCCTATCCTCTATCCTATCCTATCGTCTATCCTACCCTCTATCCTATCCTATCCCCTATCCAATCCTATCCTCAATCCTATCCTTTCCTGTATCCTATCCTATCCTGTATCCTCTATCCTATCGTATCCTCTACCCTATCATATCCTCTATCCTATTCTATCCTCTATCCTATCCTATCGTCTATCCTATCCTCTATCCTATCCTATCGTCTATCCTATCCTCTATCCTATCCTATCGTCTATCCTATCCTCTATCCTATCCTATCCTCTATCCTATCCTATCCTCTATCCTATCCTCTCCTGTATCCTATCCTATCCTCTATCCTATCCTATCCTCTATCCTATCCTATCCTCTATCCTATCTTATCGTCTATCCTATCCTGTATCCTATCCTATCCTCTATCCTATCAAATCCCCTATCCTATCCTCTATCCTATCCTATCCTCTATCCAATCCTCTATCCTATCGAATCCTCTGTCCTATCCTATCCTCTATCCTATCCTATCGTGTATCCTATCCTCTATCCTATCCTATCCACTATTCTATCAAATCCTCTATCCTATCCTCTCCTCTATCCTATCCAATCCTCTATCCTATCCTATCCTCTATCCTATCCTATCCTCTATCCCATCCTATCCTCTATCCTATCCTCTATCCTATCCTATCCTCTATCCTATCCTATCTTCTATCCTATCCGATCCTCTATCCTATCAAATCCCCTATCCTATCTTCTTTCCTATCCTATCCTCTATCCTATCCTATCCTCTGTCCTATCCTATCCTCTATCCTATCAAATCCCCTATCCTATCCTCTGTCCTATCCTATCCTCTACCCTATCCTATCCTCTATCCTATCCTATCGTCTATCCTACCCTCTATCCTATCCTATCCCCTATCCAATCCTATCCTCAATCCTATCCTTTCCTGTATCCTATCCTATCCTGTATCCTCTATCCTATCGTATCCTCTACCCTATCATATCCTCTATCCTATTCTATCCTCTATCCTATCCTATCGTCTATCCTATCCTCTATCCTATCCTATCGTCTATCCTATCCTCTATCCTATCCTATCGTCTATCCTATCCTCTATCCTATCCTATCCTCTATCCTATCCTATCCTCTATCCTATCCTCTCCTGTATCCTATCCTATCCTCTATCCTATCCTATCCTCTATTATATCCTATCCTCTATCCTATCTTATCGTCTATCCTACCCTGTATCCTATCCTATCCTCTATCCTATCAAATCCCCTATCCTATCCTCTATCCTATCCTATCCTCTATCCAATCCTCTATCCTATCGAATCCTCTGTCCTATCCTATCCTCTATCCTATCCTATCGTGTATCCTATCCTCTATCCTATCCTATCCACTATCCTATCAAATCCTCTATCCTATCCTCTCCTCTATCCTATCCAATCCTCTATCCTATCCTATCCTCTATCCTACCCTATCCTCTATCCTATCCTATCGTCAATCCTGTCCTATCCTCTATCCTATCCTATCCTCTATCCTATCCTTTATCCTAGCCTACCCTCTATCCTATCCAATCCAAACCCCTATCCTATCCTCTATCCAATCCTATCCTCAATCCTATCCTTTCCTGTATCCTATCCTATCCTCTATCCTCTATCCTATCCAATCCTCTGTCCTATCCTATCCTCTATCCTATCCTATCGTGTATCCTATCCTCTATCCTATCAAATCCCCTATCCTATCCTCTATCCTATCCTATCCTCTATCCACCCTATCCTCTATCCTATCCTATCCTCTATCCTATCCTATCGTCTATCCTATCCTCTATCCTATCCTATCGCCTAACCTATCCTCTATCCTATCCTATCCTCTATCCTATCCTATCCTCTATCCTATCCTCTCCTGTATCCTATCCTATCCTCTATCCTATCCTATCCTCTATCCTATCCTATCCTCTATCCTATCCTATCCTCTATCGTATCCTATCCTCTATCCTATCCTATCCTCTATCCTATCCTATCCTCTATCCTATCAAATCCCCTATCCTATCCTCTATCCTATCCTATCCTCTATCCAATCCTCTATCCTATCCTATCCTCTATCCTATCCTATCCTCTATCCTATCCTATCCTGTATCCTATCCTATCCTCTATCCTACCCTATCCTCTATCCTATCCTATCCTCTATCCTATCCAATCCTCTATCCTATCCTATCCTATCGTCTATCCTATCCTATCCTCTATCCAATCCTTTCCTCTATCCTATCCTATCCTCTATCCTATCCTATCGTCTATCCTATCCTATCCTCTATACTATCCTATCCTCTATCCTATCCTATCATCTATCCTCAATCCTATCCTTTCCTGTATCCTATCCATTCCTCTATCATATCCTGTCCTCTATCCTATCCTATCCTCTATCCCATCCTATCCTCTATCCTATCCTCTATCCTATCCTATCCTCTATCCTATCCTATCCTCTATCCTATCCTATCCTCTATCCTATCCCATCGTCTATCCTATCCTCTATCCTATCCTATCCTCTATCCTATCAAATCCCCTATCCTATCCTCTATCCTATCCTATTCTCTATCCAATCCTCTATCCTATCCTCTCCTCTATCCTATCCAATCCTCTATCCTATCCTATCCTCTATCCTATCCTATCCTCTATCCTGTCCTATCGTCAATCCTGTCCTATCCGCTATCCTATCCTATCCTCTATCCTATCCTCTCTTCTATCCTATCCTATCCTCTATCCTATCAAATCCCCTATCCTATCCTCTATCCTATCGTATCCTGTATCCTATCCAATTTTCTATCCTATCCTATCATCTATCCTCAATCCTATCCTTTCCTGTATCCTATCCAAACATCTATCCTATCCTGTCCTCTATCCTATCCTGTCCTCTATCCTATCCTATCCTCTATCCTATCCTCTAGCCTAGCCTATCCTCTATCCTATCCTATCCAATCCCCTATCCTATGCTCTATCCTATCCTACCCTCTATGATATCGTATACTCTGTCATATCCTATCCT
Source organism: Halictus rubicundus (assembly GCF_050948215.1). Classification (NCBI taxonomy): domain Eukaryota; kingdom Metazoa; phylum Arthropoda; class Insecta; order Hymenoptera; family Halictidae; genus Halictus; species Halictus rubicundus. The sequence continues at coordinate 72,279 of NW_027488919.1, forward strand.
CTATCCTATAATATCATCTATCCGTTCCTATTCTCTATCCTACCCTATTCTCTATCCTATCCTCTATCCTATCCTCTATCCTATCCTATCCTGTATCCTATCCTATCCTCTATCCTACCCTATCCTCTATCCTATCCTATCCTCTATCCAATCCTTTCCTCTATCCTATCCTATCCTCTATCCTATCCTATCGTCTATCCTATCCTATCCTCTATCCTATCCTATCCTATCTTCTATCCTATCCTATCCTCTATCCTATTCTATCCTCCATCCTATCCTATCTTCTATCCTATCCTATCCGCTATCCTATCAAATCCCCTATCCTATCCTCAATCGTATCCTATCCTCTATCCTATCCTATCCTCTATCCTATCCTATCTTCTATCCTATCCTATCCTCTATCCTATCCTTTCCTCTATCCTATCCTATCCTCTATCCTATCCTATCCTCTATCCTATCCTATCATCTATCCTCAATCCTATCCTTTCCTGTATCCTATCCATTCCTCTATCCTATCCTGTCCTCTATCCTATCCTATCCTCTATCCCATCCTATCCTCTATCCTATCCTCTATCCTATCCTGTCCTCTATCCTATCCTATCGTCTATCCTATCCTCTATCCTATCCTATCGTCTATCCTATCCCCTATCCTATCCTATCCTCTATCCTATCCTATCCTCTATCCTATCCTCTCCCGTATCCTATCCTATTCTCTATCCTATCCTATCCTCTATCCTATCCTATCCCCTATCCTATCCTATCCTCTATCCTATCCTATCCTCTATCCTATCCTATCCTCTATCCTATCAAATCCCCTATCCTATCCTCTATCCTATCCTATCCTCTATCAAATCCCCTATCCTATCCTCTATCCTATCCTATCCTCTATCCTATCCTACCCTCTATCCTATCCTATCCTCTATCCTATCGTATCCTCTTCCCTATCATATCCTCTATCCTATCCTATCCTGTATCCTATCCTATCCTCTATCCTATCCTATCCTCTATCCTTTCCTATCCTCTAACCTATCCTCTATCCTAGCCTATCCTCTATCCTATCCTATCCTATCGTGTATCCTATCCTCTATCCAATCCTATCCTCATTCCTATCCTTCCCTGTATCCTATCCTATCCTCTATCCTCTATCGTATCGAATCCTCTGTCCTATCCTATCCTCTATCCTATCCTATCGTGTATCCTATCCTCTATCCTATCCTATCCACTATCCTATCAAATCCTCTATCCTATCCTCTCCTCTATCCTATCCAATCCTCTTTCCTATCCTATCCTCTATCCTATCCTATCCTCTAACCTATCCTATCGTCAATCCTGTCCTATCCTCTATCCTATCCTATCCTCTATCCTATCCTCTATCCTATCCAATCCAATCCCCTATCCTATCCTCTATCCAATCCTATCCTCAATCCTATCCTTTCCTGTATCCTATCCTATCTTCTATTCTATCCCATCCTCTATCCAATCCTATCCTCAATCCTATCCTTTCCTGTATCCTATCCTCTATCCTCTATCCTATCCTATTCTCTACCCTATCATATCCTCTATCCTATAATATCATCTATCCGTTCCTATTCTCTATCCTACCCTATTCTCTATCCTATCCTCTATCCTATCCTCTATCCTATCCTATCCTGTATCCTATCCTATCCTCTATCCTACCCTATCCTCTATCCTATCCTATCCTCTATCCAATCCTTTCCTCTATCCTATCCTATCCTCTATCCTATCCTATCGTCTATCCTATCCTATCCTCTATCCTATCCTATCCTATCTTCTATCCTATCCTATCCTCTATCCTATCCTCTATCCCATCCTATCCTCTATCCTATCCTCTATCCTATCCTGTCCTCTATCCTATCCTATCGTCTATCCTATCCTCTATCCTATCCTATCGTCTATCCTATCCCCTATCCTATCCTATCCTCTATCCTATCCTATCCTCTATCCTATCCTCTCCCGTATCCTATCCTATTCTCTATCCTATCCTATCCTCTATCCTATCCTATCCCCTATCCTATCCTATCCTCTATCCTATCCTATCCTCTATCCTATCCTATCCTCTATCCTATCAAATCCCCTATCCTATCCTCTATCCTATCCTATCCTCTATCAAATCCCCTATCCTATCCTCTATCCTATCCTATCCTCTATCCTATCCTACCCTCTATCCTATCCTATCCTCTATCCTATCGTATCCTCTTCCCTATCATATCCTCTATCCTATCCTATCCTGTATCCTATCCTATCCTCTATCCTATCCTATCCTCTATCCTTTCCTATCCTCTAACCTATCCTCTATCCTAGCCTATCCTCTATCCTATCCTATCCTATCGTGTATCCTATCCTCTATCCAATCCTATCCTCATTCTTATCCTTCCCTGTATCCTATCCTATCCTCTATCCTCTATCGTATCGAATCCTCTGTCCTATCCTATCCTCTATCCTATCCTATCGTGTATCCTATCCTCTATCCTATCCTATCCACTATCCTATCAAATCCTCTATCCTATCCTCTCCTCTATCCTATCCAATCCTCTTTCCTATCCTATCCTCTATCCTATCCTATCCTCTAACCTATCCTATCGTCAATCCTGTCCTATCCTCTATCCTATCCTATCCTCTATCCTATCCTCTATCCTATCCAATCCAATCCCCTATCCTATCCTCTATCCAATCCTATCCTCAATCCTATCCTTTCCTGTATCCTATCCTATCTTCTATTCTATCCTATCCTCTATCCAATCCTATCCTCAATCCTATCCTTTCCTGTATCCTATCCTCTATCCTCTATCCTATCCTATTCTCTACCCTATCATATCCTCTATCCTATAATATCCTCTATCCTATCCTATCCTCTATCCTATCATATCCTCTATCCTACCCTATCCTCTATCCTATCCTATCCTCTATCCTATCCTTTCCTCTATCCTATCCTATCCTCTATCCTATCCTATCGACTATCCTATCCTATCCTCTATCCTATCCTATCCTCTATCCTATCAAATCCCCTATCCTATCCTCTATCCTATCCTATCCTCAATCCTATCCTTTCCTGTATCCTATCCTATCCTCTATCCTCTATCCTATCCTATTCTCTACCCTATCATATCCTCTATCCTATAATATCCTCTATCCTATCCTATCCTCTATCCAATACTCTGTCGTATCCTATCCTCTATTCTATCCTCTATCCTATCCTATCCTCTATAATATCGTACACTCTATCCTATAATATCGTCTATCCGATCCTATTCTCTATCCTATCCTCTATCCTATCCTCTATCCTATCCTATTCTCTATCCTATCCTATCCTCTATCCTATCCTATCTTCTATCCTATCCTATCCTCTATCCTATCCTATCGTCTATCCTATCCTATCCTCTATCCTATCCTATCCTCTATCCTATCCTATCCTCTATCCTATCCTATCCTCTATCCTATCCTATTCTCTATACTATCCTATCCTCTATCCTATCCTATCCTCTATCCTATCAAATCCCCTATCCTATCCTCTATCCTATCCTATCCTGTATCCTATCCTATCCTCTATCCTCTATCGTATCCAATCCTGTATCCTATCCTATCCTCTATTCCATCCTCTATCCTATCCTATCCTCTATAATATCGTACACTCTATCCTATAATATCGTCTATCCGATCCTATTCTCTATCCTATCCTCTATCCTATCCTCTATCCTATCCTCTATCCTATCCTATTCTCTATCCTATCCTATCCTCTATCCTATCCTATCTTCTATCCTATCCTATCCTCTATCCTATCCTATCCTCTATCCTATCCTATCCTCTATCCTATCCTATCGTCTTTCATATACTCTATCCTATCCTATCCTCTATCCTATCCTATCCTCTATCCTATCCTATCCTCTATCCTATCCTATCGTCTTTCATATCCTCTATCCTATCCTATCCTCTATCCTATCCTATCCTCTATCCTATCCTATCCTCTATCTTATCCTATCCTCTATCCTATCCTATCCTCTATCCTATCCTATCCTCTATCTTATCCTATCCTCTATCCTATCCTATCCTCTATCCTATCCTATCCTCTATCCTATCCTCTATCCTATCCTATCCTCTATGCTATCCTATCGTCTATACTATCCTATCCTCTATCCTATCCTATCCTCTATCCTATCCTATCCTCTATCCTATCCTGTCCTATCGTCTATCCTATCCTATCCTCTATCCTATCCTATCGTCTTTCATATCCTCTATCCTATCCTATCCTCTATCCTATCCTATCCTCTATCCTATCCTATCCTCTATCTTATCCTATCCTCTATCCTATCCTATCCTCTATACTATCCTATCCTCTATCCTATCCTATCCTCTATCCTATCCTATCCTCTATCCTATCCTATCCTATCCTCTATCCTATCCTATCCTCTATCCTATCCTATCCTCTATCCTATCCTATCCTCTATCCTATCCTATCCTCTATCCTATCCTATCCTCTATCCTATCCTATCCTCTATCATATCCTATCCTCTATCCTATCCTATCGTCTTTCATATCCTCTATCCTATCCTATCCTCTATCCTATCCTATCCTCTATCCTATCCTATCCTCTGTCCTATCCTATTCTCTATCTTATCCTATCATCTATCCTATCCTATCCTCTGTCCTATCCTATCCTCTATCCTATCCTATCGTGTATCCTATCCTATCCTCTATCCTATCCTATCTTCTATCCTATCCTATCCTCTATCCTATCAAATCCCCTATCCTATCCTCTATCCTATCCTATCGTCTATCCTATCCTCTATCCTATCCTATCCTCTATCCTATCAAATCCTCTATCCTATCCTCTCCTCTATCCTATCCAATCCTCTATCCTATCCTATCCTCTATCCTATCCTATCCTCTATCCTATCCTATCCTCTATCCTATCCATTCCTCTATCCTATCCTATCCTCTATCCTATCCTATCCTCTATCCTATCCTATCCTATCCTCTATCCTATCCTATCCTCTATCCTATCCTATCGTCTTTCATATCCTCTATCCTATCCTATCCTCTATCCTATCCTATCCTCTATCCTATCCTATCCTCTATCGTATCCTATCCTCTATCCTATCCTATCCTCTATCCTATCCTATCCTCTATCCTATCCTATCGTCTTTCATATCCTCTATCCTATCCTATCCTCTATCCTATCCTATCCTCTATCCTATCCTATCCTCTATCTTATCCTATCCTCTATCCTATCCTATCCTCTATCCTATCCTATGCTCTATCCTATCCTCTATCCTATCCTATCCTCTATGCTATCCTATCCTCTATCCTATCAAATCCTCTATCCTATCCTATCCTCTATCCTATCCTATCCTATCCTCTATCCTATCCTATCCTCTATCCTATCCTATCCTCTATCCTATCCTATCCTCTATCCTATCCTATCCTCTATCCTATCCTATCCTCTATCCTATCCTATCCTCTATCCTATCCTATCGTCTTTCATATCCTCTATCCTATCCTATCCTCTATCCTATCCTATCCTGTACCCTATCCTATCCTCTATCCTATCCTCTATCCTAGCCTATCCTCTATCCTAGCCTATCCTCTATCCTATCCTATCCAATCCCCTATCCTATGCTCTATCATATCCTATCCTCTATCCTATAATATCCTCTATCCTATCAAATCCCCTATCCTATCCTCTATCCTATCCTATCCTGTAACCTATCCAATCCTCTATCCTATCCTCTATCCTATCCTATCCTCTATCCTATCCTATCCATATCCTATCCTATCGTCTATCCTATCCTCTATCCTATCCTATCCTCTATCCTACCCTATCATCTATCCTATCAAATCCCCTATCCTATCCTCTATCCTATCCTATCCTCTATCCTATCCTATCCTCTATCCTATCCTATCTTCGATCCTATCCTATCCTCTATCCTTTCAAATCCCCTATCGTATCCTCTATCCTATCCTATCCTCTATCCTATCCTATCCTCTATCCTATCCTATCCTCTATCCTATCCTTTCCTCTATCCTATCCTATCGTCTATCCTATCCTATCCTCTTTCCTATCAAATCCCCTATCCTATCCTCTATCCTATCCTCTATCCTATCCTCTATCCTATCCTATCTTCTATCCTATCCTATCCTCTATCCAATCCTATCCTCAATCCTATCCTTTCCTGTATCCTATCCTATCCTCTATCCTCTATCCTATCCTATTCTCTACCCTATCATATCCCCTATCCTATAATATCCTCTATCCTATCCTATCCTCTATCCAATACTCTGTCGTATCCTATCCTCTATCCTATCCTATCCTCTATCCTATCCTATCCTCTATCCTATCCTATCCTCTATCCTATCCTATCCTCTATCCTATCCATTCCTCTATCCTATAATATCCTCTATCCTATCCTATCGTCTATCCTATCCTATCCTCTATCCTATCCTATCCTCTATCCTATCCTATCCTCTATCCTATCCTATCCTCAATCCTATCCTTTCCTGTATCCTATCCTATCCTCTATCCTCTATCCTATCCAATCCTCTGTCCTATCCTATCCTCTATCCTATCCTATCGTGTATCCTATCCTCTATCCTATCAAATCCCCTATCCTATCCTCTATCCTATCCTATCCTCTATCCTATCCTACCCTCTATCCTATCCTATCCTCTATCCTATCGTATCCTCTACCCTATCATAACCTCTATCCTATCCTATCCTCTATCCTATCCTATCCTCTATCCTATCCTATCCTCTATCCTTTCCTATCCTCTATCCTATCCTCTATCCTAGCCTATCCTCTATCCTATCCTATCCTATCGTGTATCCTATCCTCTATCCAATCCTATCCTCATTCCTATCCTTCCCTGTATCCTATCCTATCCTCTATCCTCTATCGTATCGAATCCTCTGTCCTATCCTATCCTCTATCCTATCCTATCGTGTATCCTATCCTCTATCCTATCCTATCCACTATCCTATCAAATCCTCTATCCTCTCCTCTCCTCTATCCTATCCAATCCTCTATCCTACCCTATCCTCTATCCTATCCTATCCTCTATCCTATCCTTTCCTCTATCCTATCCTATCCTCTATCCTATCCTATCCTATCCTCTATCCTATCCTATCCTCCATCCTATCCTATCCTCTATCCTATCCTATCCACTATCCTATCCTATCTTCTATCCTATCCTATCCTCTATCCTATCAAATCCCCTATCCTATCCTCTATCCTATCCTATCCTCTATCCTACCCTATCCTCTATCCTATCCTATCCTCTATACTATCCAATCCTCTATCCTATCCTATCCTCAATACTATCCTATCCTCAATACTATCCTATCCTCTATCCTATCCTATCGTCTATCCTATCCTATCCTATCCATCTATCCTATCCATCTATCCTATCAAATCCCCTATCCTATCAAATCCTCTATCCTATCCTCCACCCTATGAAATCCCATATCCTATCATCTGTCCTATCCTATCCTCTATAATATCCTATCCTCTATCCTATCCTATCCTCTATCCTATCCTATCCTATCCTCTATCCTATCCTCTATTCTATCCTATCCTCTATCCTATCCTATCCACTATCCTATCCTATCCTCTATCCTATCCTATCCTCTATCCTATCAAATCCCCTATCCTATCCTCTATCCTATCCTATCCTGTATCATATCCTATCCTCTATCCTCTATCGTATCCAATCCTGTATCCTATCCTATCCTCTATTCTATCCTCTATCCTATCCTATCCTCTATAATATCGTACACTCTATCCTATAATATCGTCTATCCGATCCTATTCTCTATCCTATCCTCTATCCTATCCTCTATCCTATCCTCTATCCTATCCTCTATCCTATCCTATTCTCTATCCTATCCTATCCTCTATCCTATCCTATCTTCTATCCTATCCTATCCTCTATCCTATCCTATCGTCTATCCTATCCTATCCTCTATCCTATCCTATCCTCTATCCTATCCTATCCTCTATCCTATCCTATCCTCTATCCTATCCAATCCTCTATCCTATCCTATCCTCTATCCTATCCTATCCTATAACCTATCCTATCGTCAATCCTGTCCTATCCTCTATCCTATCCTATCCTCTATCCTATCCTCTATCCTATCCAATCCAATCCCCTATCCTATCCTCTATCCAATCCTATCCTCAATCCTATCCTTTCCTGTATCCTATCCTATTCTCTACCCTATCATATCCTCTATCCTATAATATCCTCTATCCTATTCTATCCTCTATCCTATCATATCCTCTATCCTACCCTATCCTCTATCCTATCCTATCCTCTATCCTATCCTTTCCTCTATCCTATCCTATCCTCTATCCTATCCTATCGACTATCCTATCCTATCCTCTATCCTATCCTATCCTCTATCCTATCCTATCCTCTATTCTATCCTATCCACTATCCTATCCTATCTTCTATCCTATCCTATCCTCTATCCTATCAAATCCCCTATCCTATCCTCTATCCTATCCTATCCTCTATCCTACCCTATCCTCTATCCTATCCTATCCTCTATACTATCCAATCCTCTATCCTATCCTATCCTCAATACTATCCTATCCTCAATACTATCCTATCCTCTATCCTATTATATCGTCTATCCTATCCTATCCTATCCATCTATCCTATCAAATCCCCTATCCTATCAAATCCTCTATCCTATCAAATCCCCTATCCTATCAAATCCTCTATCCTATCCCTTATCCTATCCTATCTTCTATCCTATCCTATCCTCTTTCCTATCAAATCCCCTATCCTATCCTCTATCCTATCCTCTATCCTATCCTATCTTCTATCCTATCCTATCCTCTATCCAATCCTATCCTCAATCCTATCCTTTCCTGTATCCTATCCTATCCTCTATCCTCTATCCTATCCTATTCTCTACCCTATCATATCCTCTATCCTATAATATCCTCTATCCTATCCTATCCTCTATCCAATACTCTGTCGTATCCTATCCTATCCTCTATCCTATCCTATCCTCTATCCTATCCTATCCTCTATCCTATCCATTCCTCTATCCTATCCTATCCTCTATCCTATCCTATCGTCTATCCTACCCTATCCTCTATCCTATCCTATCCTCTATCCTATCCTATCCTCTATCCTATCCTATCCTCTATCCTATCCTATCTTCTATCCTATCCTATCCTCTATCCTATCAAATCCCCTATCCTATGCTCTATCCTATCCTATCGTCTATCCTATCCTCTATCCAATCCTATCCTCTATCCTATCCTATCCTCTGTCCTATCCTATCCTCTATCCTATCCTATCCTCTATCCTATCCTATCCTCTGTCCTATCCTATCCTCTATCCTATCCTATCGTGTATCCTATCCTATCCTCTATCCTATCCTATCTTCTATCCTATCCTATCCTCTATCGTATCAAATCCCCTATCCTATCCTCTATCCTATCCTATCGTCTATCCTATCCTCTACCCAATCCTATCCTCTATCCTATCCTATCCTCTATCCTATCAAATCCTCTATCCTATCCTCTCCTCTATCCTATCCAATCCTCTATCCTATCCTATCCTCTATCCTATCCTATCCTCTATCCTATCCTATCGTCAATCCTGTCCTATCCTCTATCCTATCCTATCCTCTATCCTATCCTTTATCCTAGCCTATCCTCTATCCTATCCAATCCAATCCCCTATCCTATCCTCTATCCAATCCTATCCTCAATCCTATCCTTTCCTGTATCCTATCCTATCCTCTATCCTCTATCCTATCCAATCCTCTGTCCTATCCTATCCTCTATCCTATTCTCTATCCTATCAAATCCCCTATCCTATCCTCTGTCCTATCCTATCCTCTATCCTATCCTATCCTCTATCCTATCCTGTCCTCTATTCTTTCCTATCCTCTATCCTATCCTCTATCCTAGCCTACCCTCTATCCTATCCTATCCAATCCCCTATCCTATCCTCCACCCTATGAAATCCCATATCCTATCATCTGTCCTATCCTATCCTCTATAATATCCTATCCTCTATCCTATCCTATCCTCTATCCTATCCTATCCTATCCACTATCCTATCCTCTATTCTATCCTATCCTCTATCCTATCCTATCCACTATCCTATCCTATCCTCTATCCTATACTATCCTCTATCCTATCAAATCCCCTATCCTATCCTCTATCCTATCCTATCCTGTATCCTATCCTATCCTCTATCCTCTATCGTATCCAATCCTGTATCCTATCCTATCCTCTATTCTATCCTCTATCCTATCCTATCCTCTATAATATCGTACACTCTATCCTATAATATCGTCTATCCGATCCTATTCTCTATCCTATCCTCTATCCTATCCTCTATCCTATCCTCTATCATATCCTATTCTCTATCCTATCCTATCCTCTATCCTATCCTATCTTCTATCCTATCCTATCCTCTATCCTATCCTATCGTCTATCCTATCCTATCCTCTATCCTATCCTATCCTCTATCCCATCCTATCCTCTATCCTATCCTATCCTCTATCCTATCCTATCCTCTATACTATCCTATCCTCTATCCTATCCTATCCTCTATCCTATCCTATCCTATCCTCTATCCTATCCTATCCTCTATCCTATCCTATCCTCTATCCTATCCTATCCTCTATCCTATCCTATCGTCTTTCATATCCTCTATCCTATCCTATCCTCTATCCTATCCTATCCTCTATCCTATCCTATCCTCTATCTTATCCTATCCTCTATCCTATCCTATCCTCTATCCTATCCTATCCTCTATCTTATCCTATCCTCTATCCTATCCTATCCTCTATCCTATCCTATCCTCTATCTTATCCTATCCTCTATCCTATCCTATCCTCTATCCTATCCTCTATCCTATCCTCTATCCTATCCTATCCTCTATGCTATCCTATCCTCTATACTATCCTATCCTCTATCCTATCCTATCCTCTATCCTATCCTATCCTCTATCCTATCCTATCCTATCCTCTATCCTATCCTATCCTCTATCCTATCCTATCCTCTATCCTATCCTATCCTCTATCCTATCCTATCCTTTATCCTATCCTATCCTCTATCCTATCCTATCCTCTATCCTATCCTATCGTCTTTCATATCCTCTATCCTATCCTATCCTCTATCCTATCCTATCCTCTATCCTATCCTATCCTCTGTCCTATCCTATCCTCTATCCTATCCTATCCTCTAACCTATCCTATCCTCTGTCCTATCCTATCCTCTATCCTATCCTAACGTGTATCCTATCCTATCCTCTATCCTATCCTATCTTCTATCCTATCCTATCCTCTATCCTATCAAATCCCCTATCCTATCCTCTATCCTATCCTATCGTCTATCCTATCCTCTATCCTATCCTATCCTCTATCCTATCAAATCCTCTATCCTATCCTCTCCTCTATCCTATCCAATCCTCTATCCTATCCTATCCTCTATCCTATCCTATCCTCTATCCTATCCTATCCTCTATCCTACCCATTCCTCTATCCTATCCTATCCTCTATCCTATCCTATCCTCTATCCTATCCTATCCTATCCTCTATCCTATCCTATCCTCTATCCTATCCTATCGTCTTTCATATCCTCTATCCTATCCTATCCTCTATCCTATCCTATCCTCTATCCTATCCTATCCTCTATCCTATCCTATCCTCTATCCTATCCTATCCTCTATCCTATCCTATCCTATCCTCTATCCTATCCTATCGTCTTTCATATCCTCTATCCTATCCTATCCTCTATCCTATCCTATCCTCTATCCTATCCTATCCTCTATCTTATCCTATCCTCTATCCTATCCTATCCTCTATCCTATCCTATCCTCTATCCTATCCTCTATCCTATCCTATCCTCTATGCTATCCTATCCTCTATCCTATCCTATCCTCTATCCTATCCTATCCTCTATCCTATCCTATCCTATCCTCTATCCTATCCTATCCTCTATCCTATCCTATCCTCTATCCTATCCTATCCTCTATCCTATCCTATCCTCTATCCTATCCTATCCTCTATCCTATCCTATCCTCTATCCTATCCTATCCTCTATCCTATCCTATCCTCTATCCTATCCTATTCTATCGTCTTTCATATCCTCTATCCTATCCTATCCTCTATCCTATCCTATCCTGTACCCTATCCTATCCTCTATCCTATCCTCTATCCTAGCCTATCCTCTATCCTAGCCTATCCTCTATCCTATCCTATCCTCTATCCTATCCTATCTTCGATCCTATCCTATCCTCTATCCTTTCAAATCCCCTATCGTATCCTCTATCCTATCCTATCCTCTATCCTATCCTATCCACTATCCTATCCTATCCTCTATCCTATCCTTTCCTCTATCCTATCCTATCGTCTATCCTATCCTATCCTCTATCCTATCAAATCCCCTATCCTATCCTCTATAGTATCCTATCCTCTATCCTATCCTATCGTCTATCCTATCCTCTATCCTATCCTATCCTCTATCCTACCCTATCATCTATCCTATCAAATCCCCTATCCTATCTTCGATCCTATCCTATCCTCTATCCTATCAAATCCCCTATCGTATCCTCTATCCTATCATATCCTCTATCCTATCCTATCCTCTATCCTATCCTATCGTCTATCCTATCCTGTATCCTATCCTATCCTCTATCCTATCCTATCGTCTATCATATCCTCTATCCTATCGTCTATCCTATCCTATCCTCTATCTTATCCTATCGTCTATCCTATCCTCTATCCTATCCTATCCTCTATCCTACCCTATCATCTATCCTATCCTCTATCCTATCCTATCCTCTATCCTATCCTATCCTCTATCCTATCCTATCCTCTATCCTATCCTATCCTCTATCCTATCCTATCTTCGATCCTATCCTATCCTCTATCCTATCAAATCCCCTATCGTATCCTCTATCCTATCCTGTCCTCTATCCTATCCTATCCTCTATCCTATCCTCTATCTTAGCCTATCCTCTATCCTAGCCTATCCTCTATCCTATCCTATCCAATCCCCTATCCTATGCTCTATCCTATCCTACCCTCTATAATATCGTATACTCTATCATATCCTATCCTCTATCCTATAATATCCTCTATCCTATCAAATCCCCTATCCTATCCTCTATCCTATCCTATCCTCTATCCTATCCTATCCTCTATCCTATCCAATCCAATCCCCTATCCTATCCTCTATCCAATCCTATCCTCAATCCTATCCTTTCCTGTATCCTATCCTATCCTCTATCCTCTATCCTATCCAATCCTCTGTCCTATCCTATCCTCTATCCTATCCTATCGTGTATCCTATTCTCTATCCTATCAAATCCCCTATACTATCCTCTGTCCTATCCTATCCTCTATCCTATCCTATCCTCTATCCTATCCTATCCTCTATCCTATCCTATCCTCTATCCTATCCTCTATCCTAGCCTACCCTCTATCCTATCCTATCCAATCCCCTATCCTATCCTCCACCCTATGAAATCCCATATCCTATCATCTGTCCTATCCTATCCTCTATAATATCCTATCCTCTATCCTATCCTATCCTCTATCCTATCCTATCCTATCCTCTATCCTATCCTCTATTCTATCCTATCCTCTATCCTATCCTATCCACTATCCTATCCTATCCTCTATCCTATCCTATCCTCTATCCTATCAAATCCCCTATCCTATCCTCTATCCTATCCTATCCTGTATCCTATCCTATCCTCTATCCTCTATCGTATCCAATCCTGTATCCTATCCTATCCTCTATCCTATCCTATTCTCTATCCTATCCTATCCTCTATCCTATCCTATCTTCTATCCTATCCTATCCTCTATCCTATCCTATCCTCTATCCTATCCTATCCTCTATCCTATCCTATCCTCTATCCTATCCTATCCTCTATCCTATCCTATCCTCTATCCTATCCTATCGTCTTTCATATCCTCTATCCTATCCTATCCTCTATCCTATCCTATCCTCTATCCTATCCTATCCAATCCCCTATCCTATGCTCTATCATATCCTATCCTCTATCCTATAATATCCTCTATCCTATCAAATCCCCTATCCTATCCTCTATCCTATCCTATCCTGTAACCTATCCAATCCTCTATCCTATCCTCTATCCTATCCTATCCTCTATCCTATCCTATCCTCTATCCTATCGTATCGTCTATCCTATCCTCTATCCTATCCTATCCTCTATCCTACCCTATCATCTATCCTATCAAATCCCCTATCCTATCCTCTATCCTATCCTATCCTCTATCCTATCCTATCCTCTATCCTATCCTATCTTCGATCCTATCCTATCCTCTATCCTATCAAATCCCCTATCGTATCCTCTATCCTATCCTGTCCTCTATCCTATCCTATCCTCTATCCTATCCTCTATCTTAGCCTATCCTCTATCCTAGCCTATCCTCTATCCTATCCTATCCAATCCCCTATCCTATGCTCTATTATATCCTACCCTCTATAATATCGTACACTCTATCATATCCTATCCTCTATCCTATAATATCCTCTATCCTATCAAATCCCTATCCTATCCTCTATCCTATCCTATCCTCTATCCTATCCTATCCTCTATCCTATCCATTCCTCTATCCTATCCTATCCTCTATCCTATCCTATCGTCTATCCTATCCTATCGTCTATCCTATCCTATCCTCTATCCTATCCTATCCTCTATCCTATCCTATCCTCTATCCTATCCTATCTTCTATCCTATCCTATCCTCTATCCTATCAAATCCCCTATCCTATGCTCTATCCTATCCTATCGTCTATCCTATCCTCTATCCAATCCTATCCTCTATCCTATCCTATCCTCTGTCCTATCCTATCCTCTATCCTATCCTATCCTCTATCCTATCCTATCCTCTGTCCTATCCTATCCTCTATCCTATCCTATCGTGTATCCTATCCTATCCTCTATCCTATCCTATCTTCTATCCTATCCTATCCTCTATCCTATCGAATCCCCTATCCTATCCTCTATCCTATCCTATCGTCTATCCTATCCTCTATCCTATCCTATCCTCTATCCTATCAAATCCTCTATCCTATCCTCTTCTCTATCCTATCCAATCCTCTATCCTATCCTATCCAATCCAATCCCCTATCCTATCCTCTATCCAATCCTATCCTCAATCCTATCCTTTCCTGTATCCTATCCTATCCTCTATCCTCTATCCTATCCAATCCTCTGTCCTATCCTATCCTCTATCCTATCCTATCGTGTATCCTATTCTCTATCCTATCAAATCCCCTATACTATCCTCTGTCCTATCCTATCCTCTATACTATCCTATCCTCTATCCTATCCTATCCTCTATCCTATCCTATCCTCTATCCTATCCTATCCTATCCTCTATCCTATCCTATCCTCTATCCTATCCTATCCTCTATCCTATCCTATCCTATCCTCTATCCTATCCTATCCTCTATCCTATCCTATCCTTTATCCTATCCTATCCTCTATCCTATCCTATCCTCTATCTTATCCTATCCTATCCTCTATCCTATCCTATCCTCTATCCTATCCTATCCTCTATCCTATCCTATCCTCTATGCTATCCTATCCTCTATACTATCCTATCCTCTATCCTATCCTATCCTCTATCCTATCCTATCCTCTATCCTATCCTATCCTCTATCCTATCCTATCCTCTATGCTATCCTATCCTCTATACTATCCTATCCTCTATCCTATCCTATCCTCTATCCTATCCTATCCTCTATCCTATCCTATCCTCTATCCTATCCTATCCTCTATCCTATCCTATCGTCTTTCATATCCTCTATCCTATCCTATCCTCTATCCTATCCTATCCTGTACCCTATCCTATCCTCTATCCTATCAAATCCCCTATCCTATCCTCTATCCTATCCTATCATCAATCCTCTATCCTATCCAATCCTCTATCCTATCCTATCCTCTATCCTATCCTATCCTCTATCCTATCCTATCCTGTATCCTATCCCATCCTCTATCCTATCCTATCGTCTATCATATCATCTATCCTATCCTATCCTCTATCCTATCCTATCATCTATCCTCAATCCTATACTTTCCTGTATCCTATCCAATCCTCCATCCTATCCTATCCTCTATCCTATCCTGTCCTCTATCCTATCCTATCCTCTATCCTATCCTCTATCCTAGCCTATCCTCTATCCTAGCCTATCCTCTATCCTATCCTATCCAATCCCCTATCCTATGCTCTATCCTATCCTACCCTCTATAATATCGTATACTCTATCATATCCTATCCTCTATCCTATAATATCCTCTATCCTATCAAATCCCCTATCCTATCCTCTATCCTATCCTATCCTGTAAACTATCCAATCCTCTATCCTATCCTCTATCCTATCCTATCCTCTATCCTATCCTATCCTCTATCCTATCCTATCCTCTATCCTATCCTATCGTGTATCCTATTCTCTATCCTATCAAATCCCCTATACTATCCTCTGTCCTATCCTATCCTCTATCCTATCCTATCCTCTATCCTATCCTATCCTCTATCCTTTCCTATCCTCTATCCTATCCTCTATCCTAGCCTACCCTCTATCCTATCCTATCCAATCCCCTATCCTATCCTCCACCCTATGAAATCCCATATCCTATCATCTGTCCTATCCTATCCTCTATCCTATCCTATCCTATCCTCTATCCTATCCTATCGTCTTTCATATCCTCTATCCTATCCTATCCTCTATCCTATCCTATCCTCTATCCTATCCTATCCTCTATCTTATCCTATCCTCTATCCTATCCTATCCTCTATCCTATCCTATCCTCTATCCTATCCTCTATCCTATCCTATCCTCTATGCTATCCTATCCTCTATCCTATCCTATCCTCTATCCTATCCTATTCTCTATCCTATCCTATCCTATCCTCTATCCTATCCTATCCTCTATCCTATCCTATCCTCTATCCTATCCTATCCTCTATCCTATCCTATCCTCTATCCTATCCTATCCTCTATCCTATCCTATCCTCTATCCTATCCTATTCTATCGTCTTTCATATCCTCTATCCTATCCTATCCTCTATCCTATCCTATCCTGTACCCTATCCTATCCTCTATCCTATCCTCTATCCTAGCCTATCCTCTATCCTAGCCTATCCTCTATCCTATCCTATCCTCTATCCTATCCTATCTTCGATCCTATCCTATCCTCTATCCTTTCAAATCCCCTATCGTATCCTCTATCCTATCCTATCCTCTATCCTATCCTATCCACTATCCTATCCTATCCTCTATCCTATCCTTTCCTCTATCCTATCCTATCGTCTATCCTATCCTATCCTCTATCCTATCAAATCCCCTATCCTATCCTCTATAGTATCCTATCCTCTATCCTATCCTATCGTCTATCCTATCCTCTATCCTATCCTATCCTCTATCCTACCCTATCATCTATCCTATCAAATCCCCTATCCTATCTTCGATCCTATCCTATCCTCTATCCTATCAAATCCCCTATCGTATCCTCTATCCTATCATATCCTCTATCCTATCCTATCCTCTATCCTATCCTATCGTCTATCCTATCCTGTATCCTATCCTATCCTCTATCCTATCCTATCGTCTATCATATCCTCTATCCTATCGTCTATCCTATACTATCCTCTATCCTATCCTATCCTCTATCTTATCCTATCGTCTATCCTATCCTCTATCCTATCCTATCCTCTATCCTACCCTATCATCTATCCTATCCTCTATCCTATCCTATCCTCTATCCTATCCTATCCTCTATCCTATCCTATCCTCTATCCTATCCTATCCTCTATCCTATCCTATCTTCGATCCTATCCTATCCTCTATCCTATCAAATCCCCTATCGTATCCTCTATCCTATCCTGTCCTCTATCCTATCCTATCCTCTATCCTATCCTCTATCTTAGCCTATCCTCTATCCTAGCCTATCCTCTATCCTATCCTATCCAATCCCCTATCCTATGCTCTATCCTATCCTACCCTCTATAATATCGTATACTCTATCATATCCTATCCTCTATCCTATAATATCCTCTATCCTATCAAATCCCCTATCCTATCCTCTATCCTATCCTATCCTCTATCCTATCCTATCCTCTATCCTATCCAATCCAATCCCCTATCCTATCCTCTATCCAATCCTATCCTCAATCCTATCCTTTCCTGTATCCTATCCTATCCTCTATCCTCTATCCTATCCAATCCTCTGTCCTATCCTATCCTCTATCCTATCCTATCGTGTATCCTATTCTCTATCCTATCAAATCCCCTATACTATCCTCTGTCCTATCCTATCCTCTATCCTATCCTATCCTCTATCCTATCCTATCCTCTATCCTATCCTATCCTCTATCCTATCCTCTATCCTAGCCTACCCTCTATCCTATCCTATCCAATCCCCTATCCTATCCTCCACCCTATGAAATCCCATATCCTATCATCTGTCCTATCCTATCCTCTATAATATCCTATCCTCTATCCTATCCTATCCTCTATCCTATCCTATCCTATCCTCTATCCTATCCTCTATTCTATCCTATCCTCTATCCTATCCTATCCACTATCCTATCCTATCCTCTATCCTATCCTATCCTCTATCCTATCAAATCCCCTATCCTATCCTCTATCCTATCCTATCCTGTATCCTATCCTATCCTCTATCCTCTATCGTATCCAATCCTGTATCCTATCCTATCCTCTATCCTATCCTATTCTCTATCCTATCCTATCCTCTATCCTATCCTATCTTCTATCCTATCCTATCCTCTATCCTATCCTATCCTCTATCCTATCCTATCCTCTATCCTATCCTATCCTCTATCCTATCCTATCCTCTATCCTATCCTATCCTCTATCCTATCCTATCGTCTTTCATATCCTCTATCCTATCCTATCCTCTATCCTATCCTATCCTCTATCCTATCCTATCCAATCCCCTATCCTATGCTCTATCATATCCTATCCTCTATCCTATAATATCCTCTATCCTATCAAATCCCCTATCCTATCCTCTATCCTATCCTATCCTGTAACCTATCCAATCCTCTATCCTATCCTCTATCCTATCCTATCCTCTATCCTATCCTATCCTCTATCCTATCGTATCGTCTATCCTATCCTCTATCCTATCCTATCCTCTATCCTACCCTATCATCTATCCTATCAAATCCCCTATCCTATCCTCTATCCTATCCTATCCTCTATCCTATCCTATCCTCTATCCTATCCTATCTTCGATCCTATCCTATCCTCTATCCTATCAAATCCCCTATCGTATCCTCTATCCTATCCTGTCCTCTATCCTATCCTATCCTCTATCCTATCCTCTATCTTAGCCTATCCTCTATCCTAGCCTATCCTCTATCCTATCCTATCCAATCCCCTATCCTATGCTCTATCCTATCCTACCCTCTATAATATCGTACACTCTATCATATCCTATCCTCTATCCTATAATATCCTCTATCCTATCAAATCCCTATCCTATCCTCTATCCTATCCTATCCTCTATCCTATCCTATCCTATCCTATCCTATCCTCTATCCTATCCTATCGTCTTTCATATCCTCTATCCTATCCTATCCTCTATCCTATCCTATCCTCTATCCTATCCTATCCTCTATCTTATCCTATCCTCTATCCTATCCTATCCTCTATCCTATCCTATCCTCTATCCTATCCTCTATCCTATCCTATCCTCTATGCTATCCTATCCTCTATCCTATCCTATCCTCTATCCTATCCTATTCTCTATCCTATCCTATCCTATCCTCTATCCTATCCTATCCTCTATCCTATCCTATCCTCTATCCTATCCTATCCTCTATCCTATCCTATCCTCTATCCTATCCTATCCTCTATCCTATCCTATCCTCTATCCTATCCTATTCTATCGTCTTTCATATCCTCTATCCTATCCTATCCTCTATCCTATCCTATCCTGTACCCTATCCTATCCTCTATCCTATCCTCTATCCTAGCCTATCCTCTATCCTAGCCTATCCTCTATCCTATCCTATCCTCTATCCTATCCTATCTTCGATCCTATCCTATCCTCTATCCTTTCAAATCCCCTATCGTATCCTCTATCCTATCCTATCCTCTATCCTATCCTATCCACTATCCTATCCTATCCTCTATCCTATCCTTTCCTCTATCCTATCCTATCGTCTATCCTATCCTATCCTCTATCCTATCAAATCCCCTATCCTATCCTCTATAGTATCCTATCCTCTATCCTATCCTATCGTCTATCCTATCCTCTATCCTATCCTATCCTCTATCCTACCCTATCATCTATCCTATCAAATCCCCTATCCTATCTTCGATCCTATCCTATCCTCTATCCTATCAAATCCCCTATCGTATCCTCTATCCTATCATATCCTCTATCCTATCCTATCCTCTATCCTATCCTATCGTCTATCCTATCCTGTATCCTATCCTATCCTCTATCCTATCCTATCGTCTATCATATCCTCTATCCTATCGTCTATCCTATACTATCCTCTATCCTATCCTATCCTCTATCTTATCCTATCGTCTATCCTATCCTCTATCCTATCCTATCCTCTATCCTACCCTATCATCTATCCTATCCTCTATCCTATCCTATCCTCTATCCTATCCTATCCTCTATCCTATCCTATCCTCTATCCTATCCTATCCTCTATCCTATCCTATCTTCGATCCTATCCTATCCTCTATCCTATCAAATCCCCTATCGTATCCTCTATCCTATCCTGTCCTCTATCCTATCCTATCCTCTATCCTATCCTCTATCTTAGCCTATCCTCTATCCTAGCCTATCCTCTATCCTATCCTATCCAATCCCCTATCCTATGCTCTATCCTATCCTACCCTCTATAATATCGTATACTCTATCATATCCTATCCTCTATCCTATAATATCCTCTATCCTATCAAATCCCCTATCCTATCCTCTATCCTATCCTATCCTCTATCCTATCCTATCCTCTATCCTATCCAATCCAATCCCCTATCCTATCCTCTATCCAATCCTATCCTCAATCCTATCCTTTCCTGTATCCTATCCTATCCTCTATCCTCTATCCTATCCAATCCTCTGTCCTATCCTATCCTCTATCCTATCCTATCGTGTATCCTATTCTCTATCCTATCAAATCCCCTATACTATCCTCTGTCCTATCCTATCCTCTATCCTATCCTATCCTCTATCCTATCCTATCCTCTATCCTATCCTATCCTCTATCCTATCCTCTATCCTAGCCTACCCTCTATCCTATCCTATCCAATCCCCTATCCTATCCTCCACCCTATGAAATCCCATATCCTATCATCTGTCCTATCCTATCCTCTATAATATCCTATCCTCTATCCTATCCTATCCTCTATCCTATCCTATCCTATCCTCTATCCTATCCTCTATTCTATCCTATCCTCTATCCTATCCTATCCACTATCCTATCCTATCCTCTATCCTATCCTATCCTCTATCCTATCAAATCCCCTATCCTATCCTCTATCCTATCCTATCCTGTATCCTATCCTATCCTCTATCCTCTATCGTATCCAATCCTGTATCCTATCCTATCCTCTATCCTATCCTATTCTCTATCCTATCCTATCCTCTATCCTATCCTATCTTCTATCCTATCCTATCCTCTATCCTATCCTATCCTCTATCCTATCCTATCCTCTATCCTATCCTATCCTCTATCCTATCCTATCCTCTATCCTATCCTATCCTCTATCCTATCCTATCGTCTTTCATATCCTCTATCCTATCCTATCCTCTATCCTATCCTATCCTCTATCCTATCCTATCCAATCCCCTATCCTATGCTCTATCATATCCTATCCTCTATCCTATAATATCCTCTATCCTATCAAATCCCCTATCCTATCCTCTATCCTATCCTATCCTGTAACCTATCCAATCCTCTATCCTATCCTCTATCCTATCCTATCCTCTATCCTATCCTATCCTCTATCCTATCGTATCGTCTATCCTATCCTCTATCCTATCCTATCCTCTATCCTACCCTATCATCTATCCTATCAAATCCCCTATCCTATCCTCTATCCTATCCTATCCTCTATCCTATCCTATCCTCTATCCTATCCTATCTTCGATCCTATCCTATCCTCTATCCTATCAAATCCCCTATCGTATCCTCTATCCTATCCTGTCCTCTATCCTATCCTATCCTCTATCCTATCCTCTATCTTAGCCTATCCTCTATCCTAGCCTATCCTCTATCCTATCCTATCCAAGCCCCTATCCTATGCTCTATCCTATCCTACCCTCTATAATATCGTACACTCTATCATATCCTATCCTCTATCCTATAATATCCTCTATCCTATCAAATCCCTATCCTATCCTCTATCCTATCCTATCCTCTATCCTATCCTATCCTCTATCCTATCCATTCCTCTATCCTATCCTATCCTCTATCCTATCCTATCGTCTATCCTATCCTATCGTCTATCCTATCCTATCCTCTATCCTATCCTATCCTCTATCCTATCCTATCCTCTATCCTATCCTATCTTCTATCCTATCCTATCCTCTATCCTATCAAATCCCCTATCCTATGCTCTATCCTATCCTATCGTCTATCCTATCCTCTATCCAATCCTATCCTCTATCCTATCCTATCCTCTGTCCTATCCTATCCTCTATCCTATCCTATCCTCTATCCTATCCTATCCTCTGTCCTATCCTATCCTCTATCCTATCCTATCGTGTATCCTATCCTATCCTCTATCCTATCCTATCTTCTATCCTATCCTATCCTCTATCCTATCGAATCCCCTATCCTATCCTCTATCCTATCCTATCGTCTATCCTATCCTCTATCCTATCCTATCCTCTATCCTATCAAATCCTCTATCCTATCCTCTTCTCTATCCTATCCAATCCTCTATCCTATCCTATCCAATCCAATCCCCTATCCTATCCTCTATCCAATCCTATCCTCAATCCTATCCTTTCCTGTATCCTATCCTATCCTCTATCCTCTATCCTATCCAATCCTCTGTCCTATCCTATCCTCTATCCTATCCTATCGTGTATCCTATTCTCTATCCTATCAAATCCCCTATACTATCCTCTGTCCTATCCTATCCTCTATACTATCCTATCCTCTATCCTATCCTATCCTCTATCCTATCCTATCCTCTATCCTATCCTATCCTATCCTCTATCCTATCCTATCCTCTATCCTATCCTATCCTCTATCCTATCCTATCCTATCCTCTATCCTATCCTATCCTCTATCCTATCCTATCCTCTATCCTATCCTATCCTCTATCCTATCCTATCCTCTATCTTATCCTATCCTATCCTCTATCCTATCCTATCCTCTATCCTATCCTATCCTCTATCCTATCCTATCCTCTATGCTATCCTATCCTCTATACTATCCTATCCTCTATCCTATCCTATCCTCTATCCTATCCTATCCTCTATCCTATCCTATCCTCTATCCTATCCTATCCTCTATGCTATCCTATCCTCTATACTATCCTATCCTCTATCCTATCCTATCCTCTATCCTATCCTATCCTCTATCCTATCCTATCCTCTATCCTATCCTATCCTCTATCCTATCCTATCGTCTTTCATATCCTCTATCCTATCCTATCCTCTATCCTATCCTATCCTGTACCCTATCCTATCCTCTATCCTATCAAATCCCCTATCCTATCCTCTATCCTATCCTATCATCAATCCTCTATCCTATCCAATCCTCTATCCTATCCTATCCTCTATCCTATCCTATCCTCTATCCTATCCTATCCTGTATCCTATCCCATCCTCTATCCTATCCTATCGTCTATCATATCATCTATCCTATCCTATCCTCTATCCTATCCTATCATCTATCCTCAATCCTATACTTTCCTGTATCCTATCCAATCCTCCATCCTATCCTATCCTCTATCCTATCCTGTCCTCTATCCTATCCTATCCTCTATCCTATCCTCTATCCTAGCCTATCCTCTATCCTAGCCTATCCTCTATCCTATCCTATCCAATCCCCTATCCTATGCTCTATCCTATCCTACCCTCTATAATATCGTATACTCTATCATATCCTATCCTCTATCCTATAATATCCTCTATCCTATCAAATCCCCTATCCTATCCTCTATCCTATCCTATCCTGTAAACTATCCAATCCTCTATCCTATCCTCTATCCTATCCTATCCTCTATCCTATCCTATCCTCTATCCTATCCTATCCTCTATCCTATCCTATCGTGTATCCTATTCTCTATCCTATCAAATCCCCTATACTATCCTCTGTCCTATCCTATCCTCTATCCTATCCTATCCTCTATCCTATCCTATCCTCTATCCTTTCCTATCCTCTATCCTATCCTCTATCCTAGCCTACCCTCTATCCTATCCTATCCAATCCCCTATCCTATCCTCCACCCTATGAAATCCCATATCCTATCATCTGTCCTATCCTATCCTCTATAATATCCTATCCTCTATCCTATCCTATCCTCTATCCTATCCTATCCTATCCTCTATCCTATCCTCTATTCTATCCTATCCTCTATCCTATCCTATCCACTATCCTATCCTATCCTCTATCCTATCCTATCCTCTATCCTATCAAATCCCCTATCCTATCCTCTATCCTATCCTATCCTGTATCCTATCCTATCCTCTATCGTATCCAATCCTGTATCCTATCCTATCCTCTATCCTATCCTATTCTCTATCCTATCCTATCCTCTATCCTATCCTATCTTCTATCCTATCCTATCCTCTATCCTATCCTATCCTCTATCCTATCCTATCCTCTATCCTATCCTATCCTCTATCCTATCCTATCCTCTATCCTATCCTATCCTCTATACTATCCTATCCTCTATCCTATCAAATCCCCTATCGTATCCTCTATCCTATCCTGTCCTCTATCCTATCCTATCCTCTATCCTATCCTCTATCTTAGCCTATCCTCTATCCTAGCCTATCCTCTATCCTATCCTATCCAATCCCCTATCCTATGCTCTATCCTATCCTACCCTCTATAATATCGTACACTCTATCATATCCTATCCTCTATCCTATAATATCCTCTATCCTATCAAATCCCTATCCTATCCTCTATCCTATCCTATCCTCTATCCTATCCTATCCTCTATCCTATCCATTCCTCTATCCTATCCTATCCTCTATCCTATCCTATCGTCTATCCTATCCTATCGTCTATCCTATCCTATCCTCTATCCTATCCTATCCTCTATCCTATCCTATCCTCTATCCTATCCTATCTTCTATCCTATCCTATCCTCTATCCTATCAAATCCCCTATCCTATGCTCTATCCTATCCTATCGTCTATCCTATCCTCTATCCAATCCTATCCTCTATCCTATCCTATCCTCTGTCCTATCCTATCCTCTATCCTATCCTATCCTCTATCCTATCCTATCCTCTGTCCTATCCTATCCTCTATCCTATCCTATCGTGTATCCTATCCTATCCTCTATCCTATCCTATCTTCTATCCTATCCTATCCTCTATCCTATCGAATCCCCTATCCTATCCTCTATCCTATCCTATCGTCTATCCTATCCTCTATCCTATCCTATCCTCTATCCTATCAAATCCTCTATCCTATCCTCTTCTCTATCCTATCCAATCCTCTATCCTATCCTATCCAATCCAATCCCCTATCCTATCCTCTATCCAATCCTATCCTCAATCCTATCCTTTCCTGTATCCTATCCTATCCTCTATCCTCTATCCTATCCAATCCTCTGTCCTATCCTATCCTCTATCCTATCCTATCGTGTATCCTATTCTCTATCCTATCAAATCCCCTATACTATCCTCTGTCCTATCCTATCCTCTATACTATCCTATCCTCTATCCTATCCTATCCTCTATCCTATCCTATCCTCTATCCTATCCTATCCTATCCTCTATCCTATCCTATCCTCTATCCTATCCTATCCTCTATCCTATCCTATCCTATCCTCTATCCTATCCTATCCTCTATCCTATCCTATCCTCTATCCTATCCTATCCTCTATCCTATCCTATCCTCTATCTTATCCTATCCTATCCTCTATCCTATCCTATCCTCTATCCTATCCTATCCTCTATCCTATCCTATCCTCTATGCTATCCTATCCTCTATACTATCCTATCCTCTATCCTATCCTATCCTCTATCCTATCCTATCCTCTATCCTATCCTATCCTCTATCCTATCCTATCCTCTATGCTATCCTATCCTCTATACTATCCTATCCTCTATCCTATCCTATCCTCTATCCTATCCTATCCTCTATCCTATCCTATCCTCTATCCTATCCTATCCTCTATCCTATCCTATCGTCTTTCATATCCTCTATCCTATCCTATCCTCTATCCTATCCTATCCTGTACCCTATCCTATCCTCTATCCTATCAAATCCCCTATCCT
The DNA here is from genome assembly GCF_050948215.1 of Halictus rubicundus. Taxonomy (NCBI): domain Eukaryota; kingdom Metazoa; phylum Arthropoda; class Insecta; order Hymenoptera; family Halictidae; genus Halictus; species Halictus rubicundus. The sequence continues at coordinate 98,766 of NW_027488919.1, forward strand.
ATCCTCTATCCTATCCTATCATCAATCCTCTATCCTATCCAATCCTCTATCCTATCCTATCCTCTATCCTATCCTATCCTCTATCCTATCCTATCCTGTATCCTATCCCATCCTCTATCCTATCCTATCGTCTATCATATCATCTATCCTATCCTATCCTCTATCCTATCCTATCATCTATCCTCAATCCTATACTTTCCTGTATCCTATCCAATCCTCCATCCTATCCTATCCTCTATCCTATCCTGTCCTCTATCCTATCCTATCCTCTATCCTATCCTCTATCCTAGCCTATCCTCTATCCTAGCCTATCCTCTATCCTATCCTATCCAATCCCCTATCCTATGCTCTATCCTATCCTACCCTCTATAATATCGTATACTCTATCATATCCTATCCTCTATCCTATAATATCCTCTATCCTATCAAATCCCCTATCCTATCCTCTATCCTATCCTATCCTGTAAACTATCCAATCCTCTATCCTATCCTCTATCCTATCCTATCCTCTATCCTATCCTATCCTCTATCCTATCCTATCCTCTATCCTATCCTATCGTGTATCCTATTCTCTATCCTATCAAATCCCCTATACTATCCTCTGTCCTATCCTATCCTCTATCCTATCCTATCCTCTATCCTATCCTATCCTCTATCCTTTCCTATCCTCTATCCTATCCTCTATCCTAGCCTACCCTCTATCCTATCCTATCCAATCCCCTATCCTATCCTCCACCCTATGAAATCCCATATCCTATCATCTGTCCTATCCTATCCTCTATAATATCCTATCCTCTATCCTATCCTATCCTCTATCCTATCCTATCCTATCCTCTATCCTATCCTCTATTCTATCCTATCCTCTATCCTATCCTATCCACTATCCTATCCTATCCTCTATCCTATCCTATCCTCTATCCTATCAAATCCCCTATCCTATCCTCTATCCTATCCTATCCTGTATCCTATCCTATCCTCTATCGTATCCAATCCTGTATCCTATCCTATCCTCTATCCTATCCTATTCTCTATCCTATCCTATCCTCTATCCTATCCTATCTTCTATCCTATCCTATCCTCTATCCTATCCTATCCTCTATCCTATCCTATCCTCTATCCTATCCTATCCTCTATCCTATCCTATCCTCTATCCTATCCTATCCTCTATACTATCCTATCCTCTATCCTATCCTATCCTCTATCCTATCCTATCCTCTATCCTATCCTATCCTATCCTCTATCCTATCCTATCCTCTATCCTATCCTATCCTCTATCCTATCCTATCCTATCCTCTATCCTATCCTATCCTCTATCCTATCCTATCCTCTATCCTATCCTATCCTCTATCCTATCCTATCCTCTATCTTATCCTATCCTCTATCCTATCCTATCCTCTATCCTATCCTATCCTCTATCCTATCCTATCCTCTATCCTATCCTATCCTCTATGCTATCCTATCCTCTATACTATCCTATCCTCTATCCTATCCTATCCTCTATCCTATCCTATCCTCTATCCTATCCTATCCTCTATCCTATCCTATCCTCTATCCTATCCTATCCTCTATCCTATCCTATCCTGTACCCTATCCTATCCTCTATCCTATCAAATCCCCTATCCTATCCTCTATCCTATCCTATCATCAATCCTCTATCCTATCCAATCCTCTATCCTATCCTATCCTCTATCCTATCCTATCCTCTATCCTATCCTATCCTGTATCCTATCCCATCCTCTATCCTATCCTATCGTCTATCATATCATCTATCCTATCCTATCCTCTATCCTATCCTATCATCTATCCTCAATCCTATACTTTCCTGTATCCTATCCAATCCTCCATCCTATCCTATCCTCTATCCTATCCTGTCCTCTATCCTATCCTATCCTCTATCCTATCCTCTATCCTAGCCTATCCTCTATCCTAGCCTATCCTCTATCCTATCCTATCCAATCCCCTATCCTATGCTCTATCCTATCCTACCCTCTATAATATCGTATACTCTATCATATCCTATCCTCTATCCTATAATATCCTCTATCCTATCAAATCCCCTATCCTATCCTCTATCCTATCCTATCCTGTAACCTATCCAATCCTCTATCCTATCCTCTATCCTATCCTATCCTCTATCCTATCCTATCCTCTATCCTATCCTATCGTCTATCCTATCCTCTATCCTATACTATCCTCTATCCTACCCTATCATCTATCCTATCAAATCCCCTATCCTATCCTCTATCCTATCCTATCCTCTATCCTATCCTATCCTCTATCCTATCCTATCTTCGATCCTATCCTATCCTCTATCCTTTCAAATCCCCTATCGTATCCTCTATCCTATCCTATCCTCTATCCTATCCTATCCTCTATCCCATCCTATCCTCTATCCTATCCTTTCCTCTATCCTATCCTATCGTCTATCCTATCCTATCCTCTATCCTATCAAATCCCCTATCCTATCCTCTGTCCTATCCTATCCTCTATCCTATCCTATCGTCTATCCTATCCTCTATCCTATCCTATCCTCTATCCTACCCTATCATCTATCCTATCAAATCACCTATCCTATCTTCGATCCTATCCTATCCTCTATCCTATCAAATCCCCTATCGTATCCTCTATCCTATCCTATCCTCTATCCTATCCTATCCTCTATCCTATCCTATCGTCTATCCTATCCTCTATCCTATCCTGTATCCTATCCTATCCTCTATCCTATCCTATCGTCTATCATATCCTCTATCCTATCCTCTATCCTATACTATCCTCTATCCTATCCTATCCTCTATCTTATCCTATCGTCTATCCTATCCTCTATCCTATCCTATCCTCTATCCTACCCTATCATCTATCCTAGCAAATCCCCTATCCTATCCTCTATCCTATCCTATCCTCTATCCTATCCTATCCTCTATCCTATCCTATCCTCTATCCTATCCTATCCTCTATCCTATCCTATCTTCTATCCTATCCTATCCTCTATCCTATCCTATCCTCTATCGTATCCTATCCTCTATCCTATCCTATCCTCTATCCTATCCTATCCTCTATCCTATCCTATCCTCTATACTATCCTATCCTCTATCCTATCCTATCCTCTATCCTATCCTATCCTCTATCCTATCCTATCCTATCCTCTATCCTATCCTATCCTCTATCCTATCCTATCCTCTATCCTATCCTATCCTATCCTCTATCCTATCCTATCCTCTATCCTATCCTATCCTCTATCTTATCCTATCCTCTATCCTATCCTATCCTCTATCCTATCCTATCCTCTATCCTATCCTATCCTCTATCCTATCCTATCCTCTATCCTATCCTATCCTCTATCCTATCCTATCCTCTATGCTATCCTATCCTCTATACTATCCTATCCTCTATCCTATCCTATCCTCTATCCTATCCTATCCTCTATCCTATCCTATCCTCTATCCTATCCTATCCTCTATACTATCCTATCCTCTATCCTATCCTATCGTCTTTCATATCCTCTATCCTATCCTATCCTCTATCCTATCCTATCCTCTATCCTATCCTATCCTCTATCTTATCCTATCCTCTATCCTATCCTATCCTCTATCCTATCCTATCCTCTATCCTATCCTCTATCCTATCCTATCCTCTATGCTATCCTATCCTCTATCCTATCCTATCCTCTATCCTATCCTATCCTCTATCCTATCCTATCCTATCCTCTATCCTATCCTATCCTCTATCCTATCCTATCCTCTATCCTATCCTATCCTCTATCCTATCCTATCCTCTATCCTATCCTATCCTCTATCCTATCCTATCCTCTATCCTATCCTATTCTATCGTCTTTCATATCCTCTATCCTATCCTATCCTCTATCCTATCCTATCCTGTACCCTATCCTATCCTCTATCCTATCCTCTATCCTAGCCTATCCTCTATCCTAGCCTATCCTCTATCCTATCCTATCCTCTATCCTATCCTATCTTCGATCCTATCCTATTCTCTATCCTTTCAAATCCCCTATCGTATCCTCTATCCTATCCTATCCTCTATCCTATCCTATCCACTATCCTATCCTATCCTCTATCCTATCCTTTCCTCTATCCTATCCTATCGTCTATCCTATCCTATCCTCTATCCTATCAAATCCCCTATCCTATCCTCTATAGTATCCTATCCTCTATCCTATCCTATCGTCTATCCTATCCTCTATCCTATCCTATCCTCTATCCTACCCTATCATCTATCCTATCAAATCCCCTATCCTATCTTCGATCCTATCCTATCCTCTATCCTATCAAATCCCCTATCGTATCCTCTATCCTATCATATCCTCTATCCTATCCTATCCTCTATCCTATCCTATCGTCTATCCTATCCTGTATCCTATCCTATCCTCTATCCTATCCTATCGTCTATCATATCCTCTATCCTATCGTCTATCCTATACTATCCTCTATCCTATCCTATCCTCTATCTTATCCTATCGTCTATCCTATCCTCTATCCTATCCTATCCTCTATCCTACCCTATCATCTATCCTATCCTCTATCCTATCCTATCCTCTATCCTATCCTATCCTCTATCCTATCCTATCCTCTATCCTATCCTATCCTCTATCCTATCCTATCTTCGATCCTATCCTATCCTCTATCCTATCAAATCCCCTATCGTATCCTCTATCCTATCCTGTCCTCTATCCTATCCTATCCTCTATCCTATCCTCTATCTTAGCCTATCCTCTATCCTAGCCTATCCTCTATCCTATCCTATCCAATCCCCTATCCTATGCTCTATCCTATCCTACCCTCTATAATATCGTATACTCTATCATATCCTATCCTCTATCCTATAATATCCTCTATCCTATCAAATCCCCTATCCTATCCTCTATCCTATCCTATCCTCTATCCTATCCTATCCTCTATCCTATCCAATCCAATCCCCTATCCTATCCTCTATCCAATCCTATCCTCAATCCTATCCTTTCCTGTATCCTATCCTATCCTCTATCCTCTATCCTATCCAATCCTCTGTCCTATCCTATCCTCTATCCTATCCTATCGTGTATCCTATTCTCTATCCTATCAAATCCCCTATACTATCCTCTGTCCTATCCTATCCTCTATCCTATCCTATCCTCTATCCTATCCTATCCTCTATCCTATCCTATCCTCTATCCTATCCTCTATCCTAGCCTACCCTCTATCCTATCCTATCCAATCCCCTATCCTATCCTCCACCCTATGAAATCCCATATCCTATCATCTGTCCTATCCTATCCTCTATAATATCCTATCCTCTATCCTATCCTATCCTCTATCCTATCCTATCCTATCCTCTATCCTATCCTCTATTCTATCCTATCCTCTATCCTATCCTATCCACTATCCTATCCTATCCTCTATCCTATCCTATCCTCTATCCTATCAAATCCCCTATCCTATCCTCTATCCTATCCTATCCTGTATCCTATCCTATCCTCTATCCTCTATCGTATCCAATCCTGTATCCTATCCTATCCTCTATCCTATCCTATTCTCTATCCTATCCTATCCTCTATCCTATCCTATCTTCTATCCTATCCTATCCTCTATCCTATCCTATCCTCTATCCTATCCTATCCTCTATCCTATCCTATCCTCTATCCTATCCTATCCTCTATCCTATCCTATCCTCTATCCTATCCTATCGTCTTTCATATCCTCTATCCTATCCTATCCTCTATCCTATCCTATCCTCTATCCTATCCTATCCAATCCCCTATCCTATGCTCTATCATATCCTATCCTCTATCCTATAATATCCTCTATCCTATCAAATCCCCTATCCTATCCTCTATCCTATCCTATCCTGTAACCTATCCAATCCTCTATCCTATCCTCTATCCTATCCTATCCTCTATCCTATCCTATCCTCTATCCTATCGTATCGTCTATCCTATCCTCTATCCTATCCTATCCTCTATCCTACCCTATCATCTATCCTATCAAATCCCCTATCCTATCCTCTATCCTATCCTATCCTCTATCCTATCCTATCCTCTATCCTATCCTATCTTCGATCCTATCCTATCCTCTATCCTATCAAATCCCCTATCGTATCCTCTATCCTATCCTGTCCTCTATCCTATCCTATCCTCTATCCTATCCTCTATCTTAGCCTATCCTCTATCCTAGCCTATCCTCTATCCTATCCTATCCAATCCCCTATCCTATGCTCTATCCTATCCTACCCTCTATAATATCGTACACTCTATCATATCCTATCCTCTATCCTATAATATCCTCTATCCTATCAAATCCCTATCCTATCCTCTATCCTATCCTATCCTCTATCCTATCCTATCCTCTATCCTATCCATTCCTCTATCCTATCCTATCCTCTATCCTATCCTATCGTCTATCCTATCCTATCGTCTATCCTATCCTATCCTCTATCCTATCCTATCCTCTATCCTATCCTATCCTCTATCCTATCCTATCTTCTATCCTATCCTATCCTCTATCCTATCAAATCCCCTATCCTATGCTCTATCCTATCCTATCGTCTATCCTATCCTCTATCCAATCCTATCCTCTATCCTATCCTATCCTCTGTCCTATCCTATCCTCTATCCTATCCTATCCTCTATCCTATCCTATCCTCTGTCCTATCCTATCCTCTATCCTATCCTATCGTGTATCCTATCCTATCCTCTATCCTATCCTATCTTCTATCCTATCCTATCCTCTATCCTATCGAATCCCCTATCCTATCCTCTATCCTATCCTATCGTCTATCCTATCCTCTATCCTATCCTATCCTCTATCCTATCAAATCCTCTATCCTATCCTCTTCTCTATCCTATCCAATCCTCTATCCTATCCTATCCAATCCAATCCCCTATCCTATCCTCTATCCAATCCTATCCTCAATCCTATCCTTTCCTGTATCCTATCCTATCCTCTATCCTCTATCCTATCCAATCCTCTGTCCTATCCTATCCTCTATCCTATCCTATCGTGTATCCTATTCTCTATCCTATCAAATCCCCTATACTATCCTCTGTCCTATCCTATCCTCTATACTATCCTATCCTCTATCCTATCCTATCCTCTATCCTATCCTATCCTCTATCCTATCCTATCCTATCCTCTATCCTATCCTATCCTCTATCCTATCCTATCCTCTATCCTATCCTATCCTATCCTCTATCCTATCCTATCCTCTATCCTATCCTATCCTCTATCCTATCCTATCCTCTATCCTATCCTATCCTCTATCTTATCCTATCCTATCCTCTATCCTATCCTATCCTCTATCCTATCCTATCCTCTATCCTATCCTATCCTCTATGCTATCCTATCCTCTATACTATCCTATCCTCTATCCTATCCTATCCTCTATCCTATCCTATCCTCTATCCTATCCTATCCTCTATCCTATCCTATCCTCTATGCTATCCTATCCTCTATACTATCCTATCCTCTATCCTATCCTATCCTCTATCCTATCCTATCCTCTATCCTATCCTATCCTCTATCCTATCCTATCCTCTATCCTATCCTATCGTCTTTCATATCCTCTATCCTATCCTATCCTCTATCCTATCCTATCCTGTACCCTATCCTATCCTCTATCCTATCAAATCCCCTATCCTATCCTCTATCCTATCCTATCATCAATCCTCTATCCTATCCAATCCTCTATCCTATCCTATCCTCTATCCTATCCTATCCTCTATCCTATCCTATCCTGTATCCTATCCCATCCTCTATCCTATCCTATCGTCTATCATATCATCTATCCTATCCTATCCTCTATCCTATCCTATCATCTATCCTCAATCCTATACTTTCCTGTATCCTATCCAATCCTCCATCCTATCCTATCCTCTATCCTATCCTGTCCTCTATCCTATCCTATCCTCTATCCTATCCTCTATCCTAGCCTATCCTCTATCCTAGCCTATCCTCTATCCTATCCTATCCAATCCCCTATCCTATGCTCTATCCTATCCTACCCTCTATAATATCGTATACTCTATCATATCCTATCCTCTATCCTATAATATCCTCTATCCTATCAAATCCCCTATCCTATCCTCTATCCTATCCTATCCTGTAAACTATCCAATCCTCTATCCTATCCTCTATCCTATCCTATCCTCTATCCTATCCTATCCTCTATCCTATCCTATCCTCTATCCTATCCTATCGTGTATCCTATTCTCTATCCTATCAAATCCCCTATACTATCCTCTGTCCTATCCTATCCTCTATCCTATCCTATCCTCTATCCTATCCTATCCTCTATCCTTTCCTATCCTCTATCCTATCCTCTATCCTAGCCTACCCTCTATCCTATCCTATCCAATCCCCTATCCTATCCTCCACCCTATGAAATCCCATATCCTATCATCTGTCCTATCCTATCCTCTATAATATCCTATCCTCTATCCTATCCTATCCTCTATCCTATCCTATCCTATCCTCTATCCTATCCTCTATTCTATCCTATCCTCTATCCTATCCTATCCACTATCCTATCCTATCCTCTATCCTATCCTATCCTCTATCCTATCAAATCCCCTATCCTATCCTCTATCCTATCCTATCCTGTATCCTATCCTATCCTCTATCGTATCCAATCCTGTATCCTATCCTATCCTCTATCCTATCCTATTCTCTATCCTATCCTATCCTCTATCCTATCCTATCTTCTATCCTATCCTATCCTCTATCCTATCCTATCCTCTATCCTATCCTATCCTCTATCCTATCCTATCCTCTATCCTATCCTATCCTCTATCCTATCCTATCCTCTATACTATCCTATCCTCTATCCTATCCTATCCTCTATCCTATCCTATCCTCTATCCTATCCTATCCTATCCTCTATCCTATCCTATCCTCTATCCTATCCTATCCTCTATCCTATCCTATCCTATCCTCTATCCTATCCTATCCTCTATCCTATCCTATCCTCTATCCTATCCTATCCTCTATCCTATCCTATCCTCTATCTTATCCTATCCTCTATCCTATCCTATCCTCTATCCTATCCTATCCTCTATCCTATCCTATCCTCTATCCTATCCTATCCTCTATGCTATCCTATCCTCTATACTATCCTATCCTCTATCCTATCCTATCCTCTATCCTATCCTATCCTCTATCCTATCCTATCCTCTATCCTATCCTATCCTCTATCCTATCCTATCCTCTATCCTATCCTATCCTGTACCCTATCCTATCCTCTATCCTATCAAATCCCCTATCCTATCCTCTATCCTATCCTATCATCAATCCTCTATCCTATCCAATCCTCTATCCTATCCTATCCTCTATCCTATCCTATCCTCTATCCTATCCTATCCTGTATCCTATCCCATCCTCTATCCTATCCTATCGTCTATCATATCATCTATCCTATCCTATCCTCTATCCTATCCTATCATCTATCCTCAATCCTATACTTTCCTGTATCCTATCCAATCCTCCATCCTATCCTATCCTCTATCCTATCCTGTCCTCTATCCTATCCTATCCTCTATCCTATCCTCTATCCTAGCCTATCCTCTATCCTAGCCTATCCTCTATCCTATCCTATCCAATCCCCTATCCTATGCTCTATCCTATCCTACCCTCTATAATATCGTATACTCTATCATATCCTATCCTCTATCCTATAATATCCTCTATCCTATCAAATCCCCTATCCTATCCTCTATCCTATCCTATCCTGTAACCTATCCAATCCTCTATCCTATCCTCTATCCTATCCTATCCTCTATCCTATCCTATCCTCTATCCTATCCTATCGTCTATCCTATCCTCTATCCTATACTATCCTCTATCCTACCCTATCATCTATCCTATCAAATCCCCTATCCTATCCTCTATCCTATCCTATCCTCTATCCTATCCTATCCTCTATCCTATCCTATCTTCGATCCTATCCTATCCTCTATCCTTTCAAATCCCCTATCGTATCCTCTATCCTATCCTATCCTCTATCCTATCCTATCCTCTATCCCATCCTATCCTCTATCCTATCCTTTCCTCTATCCTATCCTATCGTCTATCCTATCCTATCCTCTATCCTATCAAATCCCCTATCCTATCCTCTGTCCTATCCTATCCTCTATCCTATCCTATCGTCTATCCTATCCTCTATCCTATCCTATCCTCTATCCTACCCTATCATCTATCCTATCAAATCACCTATCCTATCTTCGATCCTATCCTATCCTCTATCCTATCAAATCCCCTATCGTATCCTCTATCCTATCCTATCCTCTATCCTATCCTATCCTCTATCCTATCCTATCGTCTATCCTATCCTCTATCCTATCCTGTATCCTATCCTATCCTCTATCCTATCCTATCGTCTATCATATCCTCTATCCTATCCTCTATCCTATACTATCCTCTATCCTATCCTATCCTCTATCTTATCCTATCGTCTATCCTATCCTCTATCCTATCCTATCCTCTATCCTACCCTATCATCTATCCTAGCAAATCCCCTATCCTATCCTCTATCCTATCCTATCCTCTATCCTATCCTATCCTCTATCCTATCCTATCCTCTATCCTATCCTATCCTCTATCCTATCCTATCTTCTATCCTATCCTATCCTCTATCCTATCCTATCCTCTATCCTATCCTATCCTCTATCCTATCCTATCCTCTATCCTATCCTATCCTCTATCCTATCCTATCCTCTATACTATCCTATCCTCTATCCTATCCTATCCTCTATCCTATCCTATCCTCTATCCTATCCTATCCTATCCTCTATCCTATCCTATCCTCTATCCTATCCTATCCTCTATCCTATCCTATCCTATCCTCTATCCTATCCTATCCTCTATCCTATCCTATCCTCTATCTTATCCTATCCTCTATCCTATCCTATCCTCTATCCTATCCTATCCTCTATCCTATCCTATCCTCTATCCTATCCTATCCTCTATCCTATCCTATCCTCTATCCTATCCTATCCTCTATGCTATCCTATCCTCTATACTATCCTATCCTCTATCCTATCCTATCCTCTATCCTATCCTATCCTCTATCCTATCCTATCCTCTATCCTATCCTATCCTCTATACTATCCTATCCTCTATCCTATCCTATCCTCTATCCTATCCTATCCTCTATCCTATCCTATCCTATCCTCTATCCTATCCTATCCTCTATCCTATCCTATCCTCTATCCTATCCTATCCTATCCTCTATCCTATCCTATCCTCTATCCTATCCTATCCTCTATCCTATCCTATCCTCTATCCTATCCTATCCTCTATCTTATCCTATCCTCTATCCTATCCTATCCTCTATCCTATCCTATCCTCTATCCTATCCTATCCTCTATCCTATCCTATCCTCTATGCTATCCTATCCTCTATACTATCCTATCCTCTATCCTATCCTATCCTCTATCCTATCCTATCCTCTATCCTATCCTATCCTCTATCCTATCCTATCCTCTATCCTATCCTATCCTCTATCCTATCCTATCCTCTATCCTATCCTATCGTCTTTCATATCCTCTATCCTATCCTATCCTCTATCCTATCCTATCCTGTACCCTATCCTATCCTCTATCCTATCAAATCCCCTATCCTATCCTCTATCCTATCCTATCATCAATCCTCTATCCTATCCAATCCTCTATCCTATCCTATCCTCTATCCTATCCTATCCTCTATCCTATCCTATCCTGTATCCTATCCCATCCTCTATCCTATCCTATCGTCTATCATATCATCTATCCTATCCTATCCTCTATCCTATCCTATCATCTATCCTCAATCCTATACTTTCCTGTATCCTATCCAATCCTCCATCCTATCCTATCCTCTATCCTATCCTGTCCTCTATCCTATCCTATCCTCTATCCTATCCTCTATCCTAGCCTATCCTCTATCCTAGCCTATCCTCTATCCTATCCTATCCAATCCCCTATCCTATGCTCTATCCTATCCTACCCTCTATAATATCGTATACTCTATCATATCCTATCCTCTATCCTATAATATCCTCTATCCTATCAAATCCCCTATCCTATCCTCTATCCTATCCTATCCTGTAAACTATCCAATCCTCTATCCTATCCTCTATCCTATCCTATCCTCTATCCCATCCTATCCTCTATCCTATCCTTTCCTCTATCCTATCCTATCGTCTATTATATCCTATCCTCTATCCTATCAAATCCCCTATCCTATCCTCTGTCCTATCCTATCCTCTATCCTATCCTATCGTCTATCCTATCCTCTATCCTATCCTATCCTCTATCCTACCCTATCATCTATCCTATCAAATCACCTATCCTATCTTCGATCCTATCCTATCCTCTTTTCCTATCAAATCCACTATCGTATCCTCTATCCTATCCTATCCTCTATCCTATCCTATCGTCTTTCATATCCTCTATCCTATCCTATCCTCTATCCTATCCTATCCTGTACCCTATCCTATCCTCTATCCTATCCTATCCTGTATCCTATCCCATCCTCTATCCTATCCTATCGTCTATCATATCATCTATCCTATCCTATCCTCTATCCTATCCTATCATCTATCCTCAATCCTATACTTTCCTGTATCCTATCCAATCCTCCATCCTATCCTATCCTCTATCCTATCCTGTCCTCTATCCTATCCTATCCTCTATCCTATCCTCTATCCTAGCCTATCCTCTATCCTAGCCTATCCTCTATCCTATCCTATCCAATCCCCTATCCTATGCTCTATCCTATCCTACCCTCTATAATATCGTATACTCTATCATATCCTATCCTCTATCCTATAATATCCTCTATCCTATCAAATCCCCTATCCTATCCTCTATCCTATCCTATCCTGTAAACTATCCAATCCTCTATCCTATCCTCTATCCTATCCTATCCTCTATCCCATCCTATCCTCTATCCTATCCTTTCCTCTATCCTATCCTATCGTCTATTATATCCTATCCTCTATCCTATCAAATCCCCTATCCTATCCTCTGTCCTATCCTATCCTCTATCCTATCCTATCGTCTATCCTATCCTCTATCCTATCCTATCCTCTATCCTACCCTATCATCTATCCTATCAAATCACCTATCCTATCTTCGATCCTATCCTATCCTCTTTTCCTATCAAATCCACTATCGTATCCTCTATCCTATCCTATCCTCTATCCTATCCTATCCTCTATCCTATCCTATCCTCTATCCTATCCTATCCTCTATCCTATCCTATCGTCTATCCTATCCTCTATCCTATCCTGTATCCTATCCTATCCTCTATCCTATCCTATCGTCTATCATATCCTCTATCCTATCCTCTATCCTATACTATCCTCTATCCTATCCTATCCTCTATCTTATCCTATCGTCTATCCTATCCTCTATCCTATCCTATCCTCTATCCTACCCTATCATCTATCCTATCAAATCCTCTATCCTATCCCCTATCCTATCCTATCCTCTATCCTATCCTATCCTCTATCCTATCCTATCCTCTATCTTATCCTATCCTCTATCCTATCCTATCCTCTATCCTATCCTATCCTCTATCCTATCCTATCCTCTATCCTATCCTATCGTCTATCCTATCCTCTATCCTATCCTATCCTCTATCCTACCCTATCATCTATCCTATCAAATCCCCTATCCTATCCTCTATCCTATCCTATCCTCTATCCTATCCTATCCTCTATCCTATCCTATCTTCGATCCTATCCTATCCTCTATCCTTTCAAATCCCCTATCGTATCCTCTATCCTATCCTATCCTCTCTCCTATCCTATCCTCTATCCTATCCTATCATCTATCCTCAATCCTATCCTTTCCTGTATCCTATCCAATCCTCCATCCTATCCTATCCTCTATCCTATCCTGTCCTCTATCCTATCCTATCCTCTATCCTATCCTCTATCCTAGCCTATCCTCTATCCTAGCCTATCCTCTATCCTAGCCTATCCTCTATCCTAGCCTATCCTCTATCCTATCCTATCCAATCCCCTATCCTATGCTCTATCCTATCCTACCCTCTATAATATCGTATACTCTATCATATCCTATGCTCTATCCTATAATATCCTCTATCCTATCAAATCCCCTATCCTATCCTCTATCCTATCCTATCCTGTATCCTATCCAATCCTCTATCCTATCCTCTATCCTATCCTATCCTCTATCCTATCCTATCTTCGATCCTATCCTGTCCTCTATCCTGTCAAATCCCCTATCGTATCCTCTATCCTATCCTATCCTCTAGCCTATCCTATCCTCTATCCTATCCTATCCTCTATCCTATCGTATCCTCTATCCTATCCTATCCTCTATACTATCCTATCCTCTATCCTATCCTATCCTCTATCCTATCCTATCCTCTATCCTATCCTATCCTATCCTCTATCCTATCCTATCCTCTATCCTATCCTATCCTCTATCCTATCCTATCCTCTATCCTATCCTATCCTCTATCCTATCCTATCCTCTATCCTATCCTATCCTCTATCCTATCCTATCCTCTATCCTATCCTATCCTCTATCCTATCCTATCCTCTATCCTATCCTATCCTCTATCCTATCCTATCCTCTATCCTATCCTATCGTCTTTCATATCCTCTATCCTATCCTATCCTCTATCCTATCCTATCCTCTATCCTATCCTATCCTCTATCTTATCCTATCCTCTATCCTATCCTATCCTCTATCCTATCCTATCCTCTATCCTATCCTATCCTCTATCCTATCCTATCCTCTATCCTATCCTATCCTCTATCCTATCCTATCCTATCCTCTATCCTATCCTATCCTATCCTCTATCCTATCCTATCCTCTATCCTATCCTATCCTCTATCCTATCCTATCCTCTATCCTATCCTATCGTCTTTCATATCCTCTATCCTATCCTATAGTCTATCCTATCCTATCCTCTACCCTATCCTATCCTCTATCCTATCAAATCCCCTATCCTATCCTCTATCCTATCCTATCATCTATCCTCTATCCTATCCAATCCTCTATCCTATCCTATCCTCTATCCTATCCTATCATCTATCCTCTATCCTATCCAATCGTCTATCCTATTCTATCCTCTATCCTATCCTATCCTCTATCCTATCCTATCCTGTATCCTATCCTCTATCCTATCCTATCCTGTATCCTATCCCATCCTCTATCCTATCCTATCGTCTATCATATCCTCTATCCTATCCTATCCTCTATCCTATCCTATCATCTATCCTCAATCCTATACTTTCCTGTATCCTATCCAATCCTCCATCCTATCCTATCCTCTATCCTATCCTGTCCTCTATCCTATCCTATCCTCTATCCTATCATCTATCCTAGCCTATCCTCTATCCTAGCCTATCCTCTATCCTATCCTATCCAATCCCCTATCCTATGCTCTATCCTATCCTACCCTCTATAATATCGTATACTCTATCATATCCTATCCTCTATCCTATAATATCCTCTATCCTATCAAATCCCCTATCCTATCCTCTATCCTATCCTATCCTCAATCCTATCCTTTCCTGTATCCTATCCTATCCTCTATCCTCTATCCTATCCTATTCTCTACCCTATCATATCCTCTATCCTATAATATCCTCTATCCTATCCTATCCTCTATCCAATACTCTGTCGTATCCTATCCTCTATTCTATCCTCTATCCTATCCTATCCTCTATAATATCGTACACTCTATCCTATAATATCGTCTATCCGATCCTATTCTCTATCCTATCCTCTATCCTATCCTCTATCCTATCCTATTCTCTATCCTATCCTATCCTCTATCCTATCCTATCTTCTATCCTATCCTATCCTCTATCCTATCCTATCGTCTATCCTATCCTATCCTCTATCCTATCCTATCCTCTATCCTATCCTATCCTCTATCCTATCCTATCCTCTATCCTATCCTATTCTCTATACTATCCTATCCTCTATCCTATCCTATCCTCTATCCTATCAAATCCCCTATCCTATCCTCTATCCTATCCTATCCTGTATCCTATCCTATCCTCTATCCTCTATCGTATCCAATCCTGTATCCTATCCTATCCTCTATTCCATCCTCTATCCTATCCTATCCTCTATAATATCGTACACTCTATCCTATAATATCGTCTATCCGATCCTATTCTCTATCCTATCCTCTATCCTATCCTCTATCCTATCCTCTATCCTATCCTATTCTCTATCCTATCCTATCCTCTATCCTATCCTATCTTCTATCCTATCCTATCCTCTATCCTATCCTATCCTCTATCCTATCCTATCCTCTATCCTATCCTATCGTCTTTCATATACTCTATCCTATCCTATCCTCTATCCTATCCTATCCTCTATCCTATCCTATCCTCTATCCTATCCTATCGTCTTTCATATCCTCTATCCTATCCTATCCTCTATCCTATCCTATCCTCTATCCTATCCTATCCTCTATCTTATCCTATCCTCTATCCTATCCTATCCTCTATCCTATCCTATCCTCTATCTTATCCTATCCTCTATCCTATCCTATCCTCTATCCTATCCTATCCTCTATCCTATCCTCTATCCTATCCTATCCTCTATGCTATCCTATCGTCTATACTATCCTATCCTCTATCCTATCCTATCCTCTATCCTATCCTATCCTCTATCCTATCCTGTCCTATCGTCTATCCTATCCTATCCTCTATCCTATCCTATCGTCTTTCATATCCTCTATCCTATCCTATCCTCTATCCTATCCTATCCTCTATCCTATCCTATCCTCTATCTTATCCTATCCTCTATCCTATCCTATCCTCTATACTATCCTATCCTCTATCCTATCCTATCCTCTATCCTATCCTATCCTCTATCCTATCCTATCCTATCCTCTATCCTATCCTATCCTCTATCCTATCCTATCCTCTATCCTATCCTATCCTCTATCCTATCCTATCCTCTATCCTATCCTATCCTCTATCCTATCCTATCCTCTATCCTATCCTATCCTCTATCCTATCCTATCGTCTTTCATATCCTCTATCCTATCCTATCCTCTATCCTATCCTATCCTCTATCCTATCCTATCCTCTGTCCTATCCTATTCTCTATCTTATCCTATCATCTATCCTATCCTATCCTCTGTCCTATCCTATCCTCTATCCTATCCTATCGTGTATCCTATCCTATCCTCTATCCTATCCTATCTTCTATCCTATCCTATCCTCTATCCTATCAAATCCCCTATCCTATCCTCTATCCTATCCTATCGTCTATCCTATCCTCTATCCTATCCTATCCTCTATCCTATCAAATCCTCTATCCTATCCTCTCCTCTATCCTATCCAATCCTCTATCCTATCCTATCCTCTATCCTATCCTATCCTCTATCCTATCCTATCCTCTATCCTATCCATTCCTCTATCCTATCCTATCCTCTATCCTATCCTATCCTCTATCCTATCCTATCCTATCCTCTATCCTATCCTATCCTCTATCCTATCCTATCGTCTTTCATATCCTCTATCCTATCCTATCCTCTATCCTATCCTATCCTCTATCCTATCCTATCCTCTATCGTATCCTATCCTCTATCCTATCCTATCCTCTATCCTATCCTATCCTCTATCCTATCCTATCGTCTTTCATATCCTCTATCCTATCCTATCCTCTATCCTATCCTATCCTCTATCCTATCCTATCCTCTATCTTATCCTATCCTCTATCCTATCCTATCCTCTATCCTATCCTATGCTCTATCCTATCCTCTATCCTATCCTATCCTCTATGCTATCCTATCCTCTATCCTATCAAATCCTCTATCCTATCCTATCCTCTATCCTATCCTATCCTATCCTCTATCCTATCCTATCCTCTATCCTATCCTATCCTCTATCCTATCCTATCCTCTATCCTATCCTATCCTCTATCCTATCCTATCCTCTATCCTATCCTATCCTCTATCCTATCCTATCGTCTTTCATATCCTCTATCCTATCCTATCCTCTATCCTATCCTATCCTGTACCCTATCCTATCCTCTATCCTATCCTCTATCCTAGCCTATCCTCTATCCTAGCCTATCCTCTATCCTATCCTATCCAATCCCCTATCCTATGCTCTATCATATCCTATCCTCTATCCTATAATATCCTCTATCCTATCAAATCCCCTATCCTATCCTCTATCCTATCCTATCCTGTAACCTATCCAATCCTCTATCCTATCCTCTATCCTATCCTATCCTCTATCCTATCCTATCCATATCCTATCCTATCGTCTATCCTATCCTCTATCCTATCCTATCCTCTATCCTACCCTATCATCTATCCTATCAAATCCCCTATCCTATCCTCTATCCTATCCTATCCTCTATCCTATCCTATCCTCTATCCTATCCTATCTTCGATCCTATCCTATCCTCTATCCTTTCAAATCCCCTATCGTATCCTCTATCCTATCCTATCCTCTATCCTATCCTATCCTCTATCCTATCCTATCCTCTATCCTATCCTTTCCTCTATCCTATCCTATCGTCTATCCTATCCTATCCTCTTTCCTATCAAATCCCCTATCCTATCCTCTATCCTATCCTCTATCCTATCCTCTATCCTATCCTATCTTCTATCCTATCCTATCCTCTATCCAATCCTATCCTCAATCCTATCCTTTCCTGTATCCTATCCTATCCTCTATCCTCTATCCTATCCTATTCTCTACCCTATCATATCCCCTATCCTATAATATCCTCTATCCTATCCTATCCTCTATCCAATACTCTGTCGTATCCTATCCTCTATCCTATCCTATCCTCTATCCTATCCTATCCTCTATCCTATCCTATCCTCTATCCTATCCTATCCTCTATCCTATCCATTCCTCTATCCTATAATATCCTCTATCCTATCCTATCGTCTATCCTATCCTATCCTCTATCCTATCCTATCCTCTATCCTATCCTATCCTCTATCCTATCCTATCCTCAATCCTATCCTTTCCTGTATCCTATCCTATCCTCTATCCTCTATCCTATCCAATCCTCTGTCCTATCCTATCCTCTATCCTATCCTATCGTGTATCCTATCCTCTATCCTATCAAATCCCCTATCCTATCCTCTATCCTATCCTATCCTCTATCCTATCCTACCCTCTATCCTATCCTATCCTCTATCCTATCGTATCCTCTACCCTATCATAACCTCTATCCTATCCTATCCTCTATCCTATCCTATCCTCTATCCTATCCTATCCTCTATCCTTTCCTATCCTCTATCCTATCCTCTATCCTAGCCTATCCTCTATCCTATCCTATCCTATCGTGTATCCTATCCTCTATCCAATCCTATCCTCATTCCTATCCTTCCCTGTATCCTATCCTATCCTCTATCCTCTATCGTATCGAATCCTCTGTCCTATCCTATCCTCTATCCTATCCTATCGTGTATCCTATCCTCTATCCTATCCTATCCACTATCCTATCAAATCCTCTATCCTCTCCTCTCCTCTATCCTATCCAATCCTCTATCCTACCCTATCCTCTATCCTATCCTATCCTCTATCCTATCCTTTCCTCTATCCTATCCTATCCTCTATCCTATCCTATCCTATCCTCTATCCTATCCTATCCTCCATCCTATCCTATCCTCTATCCTATCCTATCCACTATCCTATCCTATCTTCTATCCTATCCTATCCTCTATCCTATCAAATCCCCTATCCTATCCTCTATCCTATCCTATCCTCTATCCTACCCTATCCTCTATCCTATCCTATCCTCAATACTATCCTATCCTCAATACTATCCTATCCTCTATCCTATCCTATCGTCTATCCTATCCTATCCTATCCATCTATCCTATCCATCTATCCTATCAAATCCCCTATCCTATCAAATCCTCTATCTTATCCTCCACCCTATGAAATCCCATATCCTATCATCTGTCCTATCCTATCCTCTATAATATCCTATCCTCTATCCTATCCTATCCTCTATCCTATCCTATCCTATCCTCTATCCTATCCTCTATTCTATCCTATCCTCTATCCTATCCTATCCACTATCCTATCCTATCCTCTATCCTATCCTATCCTCTATCCTATCAAATCCCCTATCCTATCCTCTATCCTATCCTATCCTGTATCATATCCTATCCTCTATCCTCTATCGTATCCAATCCTGTATCCTATCCTATCCTCTATTCTATCCTCTATCCTATCCTATCCTCTATAATATCGTACACTCTATCCTATAATATCGTCTATCCGATCCTATTCTCTATCCTATCCTCTATCCTATCCTCTATCCTATCCTCTATCCTATCCTCTATCCTATCCTATTCTCTATCCTATCCTATCCTCTATCCTATCCTATCTTCTATCCTATCCTATCCTCTATCCTATCCTATCGTCTATCCTATCCTATCCTCTATCCTATCCTATCCTCTATCCTATCCTATCCTCTATCCTATCCTATCCTCTATCCTATCCAATCCTCTATCCTATCCTATCCTCTATCCTATCCTATCCTATAACCTATCCTATCGTCAATCCTGTCCTATCCTCTATCCTATCCTATCCTCTATCCTATCCTCTATCCTATCCAATCCAATCCCCTATCCTATCCTCTATCCAATCCTATCCTCAATCCTATCCTTTCCTGTATCCTATCCTATTCTCTACCCTATCATATCCTCTATCCTATAATATCCTCTATCCTATTCTATCCTCTATCCTATCATATCCTCTATCCTACCCTATCCTCTATCCTATCCTATCCTCTATCCTATCCTTTCCTCTATCCTATCCTATCCTCTATCCTATCCTATCGACTATCCTATCCTATCCTCTATCCTATCCTATCCTCTATCCTATCCTATCCTCTATTCTATCCTATCCACTATCCTATCCTATCTTCTATCCTATCCTATCCTCTATCCTATCAAATCCCCTATCCTATCCTCTATCCTATCCTATCCTCTATCCTACCCTATCCTCTATCCTATCCTATCCTCTATACTATCCAATCCTCTATCCTATCCTATCCTCAATACTATCCTATCCTCAATACTATCCTATCCTCTATCCTATTATATCGTCTATCCTATCCTATCCTATCCATCTATCCTATCAAATCCCCTATCCTATCAAATCCTCTATCCTATCAAATCCCCTATCCTATCAAATCCTCTATCCTATCCCTTATCCTATCCTATCTTCTATCCTATCCTATCCTCTTTCCTATCAAATCCCCTATCCTATCCTCTATCCTATCCTCTATCCTATCCTATCTTCTATCCTATCCTATCCTCTATCCAATCCTATCCTCAATCCTATCCTTTCCTGTATCCTATCCTATCCTCTATCCTCTATCCTATCCTATTCTCTACCCTATCATATCCTCTATCCTATAATATCCTCTATCCTATCCTATCCTCTATCCAATACTCTGTCGTATCCTATCCTATCCTCTATCCTATCCTATCCTCTATCCTATCCTATCCTCTATCCTATCCATTCCTCTATCCTATCCTATCCTCTATCCTATCCTATCGTCTATCCTACCCTATCCTCTATCCTATCCTATCCTCTATCCTATCCTATCCTCTATCCTATCCTATCCTCTATCCTATCCTATCTTCTATCCTATCCTATCCTCTATCCTATCAAATCCCCTATCCTATGCTCTATCCTATCCTATCGTCTATCCTATCCTCTATCCAATCCTATCCTCTATCCTATCCTATCCTCTGTCCTATCCTATCCTCTATCCTATCCTATCCTCTATCCTATCCTATCCTCTGTCCTATCCTATCCTCTATCCTATCCTATCGTGTATCCTATCCTATCCTCTATCCTATCCTATCTTCTATCCTATCCTATCCTCTATCGTATCAAATCCCCTATCCTATCCTCTATCCTATCCTATCGTCTATCCTATCCTCTACCCAATCCTATCCTCTATCCTATCCTATCCTCTATCCTATCAAATCCTCTATCCTATCCTCTCCTCTATCCTATCCAATCCTCTATCCTATCCTATCCTCTATCCTATCCTATCCTCTATCCTATCCTATCGTCAATCCTGTCCTATCCTCTATCCTATCCTATCCTCTATCCTATCCTTTATCCTAGCCTATCCTCTATCCTATCCAATCCAATCCCCTATCCTATCCTCTATCCAATCCTATCCTCAATCCTATCCTTTCCTGTATCCTATCCTATCCTCTATCCTCTATCCTATCCAATCCTCTGTCCTATCCTATCCTCTATCCTATTCTCTATCCTATCAAATCCCCTATCCTATCCTCTGTCCTATCCTATCCTCTATCCTATCCTATCCTCTATCCTATCCTGTCCTCTATTCTTTCCTATCCTCTATCCTATCCTCTATCCTAGCCTACCCTCTATCCTATCCTATCCAATCCCCTATCCTATCCTCCACCCTATGAAATCCCATATCCTATCATCTGTCCTATCCTATCCTCTATAATATCCTATCCTCTATCCTATCCTATCCTCTATCCTATCCTATCCTATCCACTATCCTATCCTCTATTCTATCCTATCCTCTATCCTATCCTATCCACTATCCTATCCTATCCTCTATCCTATACTATCCTCTATCCTATCAAATCCCCTATCCTATCCTCTATCCTATCCTATCCTGTATCCTATCCTATCCTCTATCCTCTATCGTATCCAATCCTGTATCCTATCCTATCCTCTATTCTATCCTCTATCCTATCCTATCCTCTATAATATCGTACACTCTATCCTATAATATCGTCTATCCGATCCTATTCTCTATCCTATCCTCTATCCTATCCTCTATCCTATCCTCTATCATATCCTATTCTCTATCCTATCCTATCCTCTATCCTATCCTATCTTCTATCCTATCCTATCCTCTATCCTATCCTATCGTCTATCCTATCCTATCCTCTATCCTATCCTATCCTCTATCCCATCCTATCCTCTATCCTATCCTATCCTCTATCCTATCCTATCCTCTATACTATCCTATCCTCTATCCTATCCTATCCTCTATCCTATCCTATCCTATCCTCTATCCTATCCTATCCTCTATCCTATCCTATCCTCTATCCTATCCTATCCTCTATCCTATCCTATCGTCTTTCATATCCTCTATCCTATCCTATCCTCTATCCTATCCTATCCTCTATCCTATCCTATCCTCTATCTTATCCTATCCTCTATCCTATCCTATCCTCTATCCTATCCTATCCTCTATCTTATCCTATCCTCTATCCTATCCTATCCTCTATCCTATCCTATCCTCTATCTTATCCTATCCTCTATCCTATCCTATCCTCTATCCTATCCTCTATCCTATCCTCTATCCTATCCTATCCTCTATGCTATCCTATCCTCTATACTATCCTATCCTCTATCCTATCCTATCCTCTATCCTATCCTATCCTCTATCCTATCCTATCCTATCCTCTATCCTATCCTATCCTCTATCCTATCCTATCCTCTATCCTATCCTATCCTCTATCCTATCCTATCCTTTATCCTATCCTATCCTCTATCCTATCCTATCCTCTATCCTATCCTATCGTCTTTCATATCCTCTATCCTATCCTATCCTCTATCCTATCCTATCCTCTATCCTATCCTATCCTCTGTCCTATCCTATCCTCTATCCTATCCTATCCTCTAACCTATCCTATCCTCTGTCCTATCCTATCCTCTATCCTATCCTAACGTGTATCCTATCCTATCCTCTATCCTATCCTATCTTCTATCCTATCCTATCCTCTATCCTATCAAATCCCCTATCCTATCCTCTATCCTATCCTATCGTCTATCCTATCCTCTATCCTATCCTATCCTCTATCCTATCAAATCCTCTATCCTATCCTCTCCTCTATCCTATCCAATCCTCTATCCTATCCTATCCTCTATCCTATCCTATCCTCTATCCTATCCTATCCTCTATCCTACCCATTCCTCTATCCTATCCTATCCTCTATCCTATCCTATCCTCTATCCTATCCTATCCTATCCTCTATCCTATCCTATCCTCTATCCTATCCTATCCTCTATCCTATCCTATCGTCTTTCATATCCTCTATCCTATCCTATCCTCTATCCTATCCTATCCTCTATCCTATCCTATCCTCTATCCTATCCTATCCTCTATCCTATCCTATCCTCTATCCTATCCTATCCTCTATCCTATCCTATCGTCTTTCATATCCTCTATCCTATCCTATCCTCTATCCTATCCTATCCTCTATCCTATCCTATCCTCTATCTTATCCTATCCTCTATCCTATCCTATCCTCTATCCTATCCTATCCTCTATCCTATCCTCTATCCTATCCTATCCTCTATGCTATCCTATCCTCTATCCTATCCTATCCTCTATCCTATCCTATCCTCTATCCTATCCTATCCTATCCTCTATCCTATCCTATCCTCTATCCTATCCTATCCTCTATCCTATCCTATCCTCTATCCTATCCTATCCTCTATCCTATCCTATCCTCTATCCTATCCTATCCTCTATCCTATCCTATCCTCTATCCTATCCTATCCTCTATCCTATCCTATTCTATCGTCTTTCATATCCTCTATCCTATCCTATCCTCTATCCTATCCTATCCTGTACCCTATCCTATCCTCTATCCTATCCTCTATCCTAGCCTATCCTCTATCCTAGCCTATCCTCTATCCTATCCTATCCTCTATCCTATCCTATCTTCGATCCTATCCTATCCTCTATCCTTTCAAATCCCCTATCGTATCCTCTATCCTATCCTATCCTCTATCCTATCCTATCCACTATCCTATCCTATCCTCTATCCTATCCTTTCCTCTATCCTATCCTATCGTCTATCCTATCCTATCCTCTATCCTATCAAATCCCCTATCCTATCCTCTATAGTATCCTATCCTCTATCCTATCCTATCGTCTATCCTATCCTCTATCCTATCCTATCCTCTATCCTACCCTATCATCTATCCTATCAAATCCCCTATCCTATCTTCGATCCTATCCTATCCTCTATCCTATCAAATCCCCTATCGTATCCTCTATCCTATCATATCCTCTATCCTATCCTATCCTCTATCCTATCCTATCGTCTATCCTATCCTGTATCCTATCCTATCCTCTATCCTATCCTATCGTCTATCATATCCTCTATCCTATCGTCTATCCTATCCTATCCTCTATCTTATCCTATCGTCTATCCTATCCTCTATCCTATCCTATCCTCTATCTTATCCTATCGTCTATCCTATCCTCTATCCTATCCTATCCTCTATCCTACCCTATCATCTATCCTATCCTCTATCCTATCCTATCCTCTATCCTATCCTATCCTCTATCCTATCCTATCCTCTATCCTATCCTATCCTCTATCCTATCCTATCTTCGATCCTATCCTATCCTCTATCCTATCAAATCCCCTATCGTATCCTCTATCCTATCCTGTCCTCTATCCTATCCTATCCTCTATCCTATCCTCTATCTTAGCCTATCCTCTATCCTAGCCTATCCTCTATCCTATCCTATCCAATCCCCTATCCTATGCTCTATCCTATCCTACCCTCTATAATATCGTATACTCTATCATATCCTATCCTCTATCCTATAATATCCTCTATCCTATCAAATCCCCTATCCTATCCTCTATCCTATCCTATCCTCTATCCTATCCTATCCTCTATCCTATCCAATCCAATCCCCTATCCTATCCTCTATCCAATCCTATCCTCAATCCTATCCTTTCCTGTATCCTATCCTATCCTCTATCCTCTATCCTATCCAATCCTCTGTCCTATCCTATCCTCTATCCTATCCTATCGTGTATCCTATTCTCTATCCTATCAAATCCCCTATACTATCCTCTGTCCTATCCTATCCTCTATCCTATCCTATCCTCTATCCTATCCTATCCTCTATCCTATCCTATCCTCTATCCTATCCTCTATCCTAGCCTACCCTCTATCCTATCCTATCCAATCCCCTATCCTATCCTCCACCCTATGAAATCCCATATCCTATCATCTGTCCTATCCTATCCTCTATAATATCCTATCCTCTATCCTATCCTATCCTCTATCCTATCCTATCCTATCCTCTATCCTATCCTCTATTCTATCCTATCCTCTATCCTATCCTATCCACTATCCTATCCTATCCTCTATCCTATCCTATCCTCTATCCTATCAAATCCCCTATCCTATCCTCTATCCTATCCTATCCTGTATCCTATCCTATCCTCTATCCTCTATCGTATCCAATCCTGTATCCTATCCTATCCTCTATCCTATCCTATTCTCTATCCTATCCTATCCTCTATCCTATCCTATCTTCTATCCTATCCTATCCTCTATCCTATCCTATCCTCTATCCTATCCTTTATCCTAGCCTATCCTCTATCCTATCCAATCCAATCCCCTATCCTATCCTCTATCCAATCCTATCCTCAATCCTATCCTTTCCTGTATCCTATCCTATCCTCTATCCTCTATCCTATCCAATCCTCTGTCCTATCCTATCCTCTATCCTATTCTCTATCCTATCAAATCCCCTATCCTATCCTCTGTCCTATCCTATCCTCTATCCTATCCTATCCTCTATCCTATCCTGTCCTCTATTCTTTCCTATCCTCTATCCTATCCTCTATCCTAGCCTACCCTCTATCCTATCCTATCCAATCCCCTATCCTATCCTCCACCCTATGAAATCCCATATCCTATCATCTGTCCTATCCTATCCTCTATAATATCCTATCCTCTATCCTATCCTATCCTCTATCCTATCCTATCCTATCCACTAGCCTATCCTCTATCCTATCCTATCCTCTATCCTATCCTATCTTCGATCCTATCCTATCCTCTATCCTTTCAAATCCCCTATCGTATCCTCTATCCTATCCTATCCTCTATCCTATCCTATCCACTATCCTATCCTATCCTCTATCCTATCCTTTCCTCTATCCTATCCTATCGTCTATCCTATCCTATCCTCTATCCTATCAAATCCCCTATCCTATCCTCTATAGTATCCTATCCTCTATCCTATCCTATCGTCTATCCTATCCTCTATCCTATCCTATCCTCTATCCTACCCTATCATCTATCCTATCAAATCCCCTATCCTATCTTCGATCCTATCCTATCCTCTATCCTATCAAATCCCCTATCGTATCCTCTATCCTATCATATCCTCTATCCTATCCTATCCTCTATCCTATCCTATCGTCTATCCTATCCTGTATCCTATCCTATCCTCTATCCTATCCTATCGTCTATCATATCCTCTATCCTATCGTCTATCCTATCCTATCCTCTATCTTATCCTATCGTCTATCCTATCCTCTATCCTATCCTATCCTCTATCTTATCCTATCGTCTATCCTATCCTCTATCCTATCCTATCCTCTATCCTACCCTATCATCTATCCTATCCTCTATCCTATCCTATCCTCTATCCTATCCTATCCTCTATCCTATCCTATCCTCTATCCTATCCTATCCTCTATCCTATCCTATCTTCGATCCTATCCTATCCTCTATCCTATCAAATCCCCTATCGTATCCTCTATCCTATCCTGTCCTCTATCCTATCCT
The DNA here is from genome assembly GCF_050948215.1 of Halictus rubicundus. NCBI lineage: Eukaryota > Metazoa > Arthropoda > Insecta > Hymenoptera > Halictidae > Halictus > Halictus rubicundus. Next base: position 126,336 of record NW_027488919.1, read on the forward strand.
ATCCTCTATCCTATCCTCTATCTTAGCCTATCCTCTATCCTAGCCTATCCTCTATCCTATCCTATCCAATCCCCTATCCTATGCTCTATCCTATCCTACCCTCTATAATATCGTATACTCTATCATATCCTATCCTCTATCCTATAATATCCTCTATCCTATCAAATCCCCTATCCTATCCTCTATCCTATCCTATCCTCTATCCTATCCTATCCTCTATCCTATCCAATCCAATCCCCTATCCTATCCTCTATCCAATCCTATCCTCAATCCTATCCTTTCCTGTATCCTATCCTATCCTCTATCCTCTATCCTATCCAATCCTCTGTCCTATCCTATCCTCTATCCTATCCTATCGTGTATCCTATTCTCTATCCTATCAAATCCCCTATACTATCCTCTGTCCTATCCTATCCTCTATCCTATCCTATCCTCTATCCTATCCTATCCTCTATCCTATCCTATCCTCTATCCTATCCTCTATCCTAGCCTACCCTCTATCCTATCCTATCCAATCCCCTATCCTATCCTCCACCCTATGAAATCCCATATCCTATCATCTGTCCTATCCTATCCTCTATAATATCCTATCCTCTATCCTATCCTATCCTCTATCCTATCCTATCCTATCCTCTATCCTATCCTCTATTCTATCCTATCCTCTATCCTATCCTATCCACTATCCTATCCTATCCTCTATCCTATCCTATCCTCTATCCTATCAAATCCCCTATCCTATCCTCTATCCTATCCTATCCTGTATCCTATCCTATCCTCTATCCTCTATCGTATCCAATCCTGTATCCTATCCTATCCTCTATCCTATCCTATTCTCTATCCTATCCTATCCTCTATCCTATCCTATCTTCTATCCTATCCTATCCTCTATCCTATCCTATCCTCTATCCTATCCTTTATCCTAGCCTATCCTCTATCCTATCCAATCCAATCCCCTATCCTATCCTCTATCCAATCCTATCCTCAATCCTATCCTTTCCTGTATCCTATCCTATCCTCTATCCTCTATCCTATCCAATCCTCTGTCCTATCCTATCCTCTATCCTATTCTCTATCCTATCAAATCCCCTATCCTATCCTCTGTCCTATCCTATCCTCTATCCTATCCTATCCTCTATCCTATCCTGTCCTCTATTCTTTCCTATCCTCTATCCTATCCTCTATCCTAGCCTACCCTCTATCCTATCCTATCCAATCCCCTATCCTATCCTCCACCCTATGAAATCCCATATCCTATCATCTGTCCTATCCTATCCTCTATAATATCCTATCCTCTATCCTATCCTATCCTCTATCCTATCCTATCCTATCCACTATCCTATCCTCTATTCTATCCTATCCTCTATCCTATCCTATCCACTATCCTATCCTATCCTCTATCCTATACTATCCTCTATCCTATCAAATCCCCTATCCTATCCTCTATCCTATCCTATCCTGTATCCTATCCTATCCTCTATCCTCTATCGTATCCAATCCTGTATCCTATCCTATCCTCTATTCTATCCTCTATCCTATCCTATCCTCTATAATATCGTACACTCTATCCTATAATATCGTCTATCCGATCCTATTCTCTATCCTATCCTCTATCCTATCCTCTATCCTATCCTCTATCATATCCTATTCTCTATCCTATCCTATCCTCTATCCTATCCTATCTTCTATCCTATCCTATCCTCTATCCTATCCTATCGTCTATCCTATCCTATCCTCTATCCTATCCTATCCTCTATCCCATCCTATCCTCTATCCTATCCTATCCTCTATCCTATCCTATCCTCTATACTATCCTATCCTCTATCCTATCCTATCCTCTATCCTATCCTATCCTATCCTCTATCCTATCCTATCCTCTATCCTATCCTATCCTCTATCCTATCCTATCCTCTATCCTATCCTATCGTCTTTCATATCCTCTATCCTATCCTATCCTCTATCCTATCCTATCCTCTATCCTATCCTATCCTCTATCTTATCCTATCCTCTATCCTATCCTATCCTCTATCCTATCCTATCCTCTATCTTATCCTATCCTCTATCCTATCCTATCCTCTATCCTATCCTATCCTCTATCTTATCCTATCCTCTATCCTATCCTATCCTCTATCCTATCCTCTATCCTATCCTCTATCCTATCCTATCCTCTATGCTATCCTATCCTCTATACTATCCTATCCTCTATCCTATCCTATCCTCTATCCTATCCTATCCTCTATCCTATCCTATCCTATCCTCTATCCTATCCTATCCTCTATCCTATCCTATCCTCTATCCTATCCTATCCTCTATCCTATCCTATCCTTTATCCTATCCTATCCTCTATCCTATCCTATCCTCTATCCTATCCTATCGTCTTTCATATCCTCTATCCTATCCTATCCTCTATCCTATCCTATCCTCTATCCTATCCTATCCTCTGTCCTATCCTATCCTCTATCCTATCCTATCCTCTAACCTATCCTATCCTCTGTCCTATCCTATCCTCTATCCTATCCTAACGTGTATCCTATCCTATCCTCTATCCTATCCTATCTTCTATCCTATCCTATCCTCTATCCTATCAAATCCCCTATCCTATCCTCTATCCTATCCTATCGTCTATCCTATCCTCTATCCTATCCTATCCTCTATCCTATCAAATCCTCTATCCTATCCTCTCCTCTATCCTATCCAATCCTCTATCCTATCCTATCCTCTATCCTATCCTATCCTCTATCCTATCCTATCCTCTATCCTACCCATTCCTCTATCCTATCCTATCCTCTATCCTATCCTATCCTCTATCCTATCCTATCCTATCCTCTATCCTATCCTATCCTCTATCCTATCCTATCCTCTATCCTATCCTATCGTCTTTCATATCCTCTATCCTATCCTATCCTCTATCCTATCCTATCCTCTATCCTATCCTATCCTCTATCCTATCCTATCCTCTATCCTATCCTATCCTCTATCCTATCCTATCCTCTATCCTATCCTATCCTATCCTCTATCCTATCCTATCGTCTTTCATATCCTCTATCCTATCCTATCCTCTATCCTATCCTATCCTCTATCCTATCCTATCCTCTATCTTATCCTATCCTCTATCCTATCCTATCCTCTATCCTATCCTATCCTCTATCCTATCCTCTATCCTATCCTATCCTCTATGCTATCCTATCCTCTATCCTATCCTATCCTCTATCCTATCCTATCCTCTATCCTATCCTATCCTATCCTCTATCCTATCCTATCCTCTATCCTATCCTATCCTCTATCCTATCCTATCCTCTATCCTATCCTATCCTCTATCCTATCCTATCCTCTATCCTATCCTATCCTCTATCCTATCCTATCCTCTATCCTATCCTATCCTCTATCCTATCCTATTCTATCGTCTTTCATATCCTCTATCCTATCCTATCCTCTATCCTATCCTATCCTGTACCCTATCCTATCCTCTATCCTATCCTCTATCCTAGCCTATCCTCTATCCTAGCCTATCCTCTATCCTATCCTATCCTCTATCCTATCCTATCTTCGATCCTATCCTATCCTCTATCCTTTCAAATCCCCTATCGTATCCTCTATCCTATCCTATCCTCTATCCTATCCTATCCACTATCCTATCCTATCCTCTATCCTATCCTTTCCTCTATCCTATCCTATCGTCTATCCTATCCTATCCTCTATCCTATCAAATCCCCTATCCTATCCTCTATAGTATCCTATCCTCTATCCTATCCTATCGTCTATCCTATCCTCTATCCTATCCTATCCTCTATCCTACCCTATCATCTATCCTATCAAATCCCCTATCCTATCTTCGATCCTATCCTATCCTCTATCCTATCAAATCCCCTATCGTATCCTCTATCCTATCATATCCTCTATCCTATCCTATCCTCTATCCTATCCTATCGTCTATCCTATCCTGTATCCTATCCTATCCTCTATCCTATCCTATCGTCTATCATATCCTCTATCCTATCGTCTATCCTATCCTATCCTCTATCTTATCCTATCGTCTATCCTATCCTCTATCCTATCCTATCCTCTATCCTACCCTATCATCTATCCTATCCTCTATCCTATCCTATCCTCTATCCTATCCTATCCTCTATCCTATCCTATCCTCTATCCTATCCTATCCTCTATCCTATCCTATCTTCGATCCTATCCTATCCTCTATCCTATCAAATCCCCTATCGTATCCTCTATCCTATCCTGTCCTCTATCCTATCCTATCCTCTATCCTATCCTCTATCTTAGCCTATCCTCTATCCTAGCCTATCCTCTATCCTATCCTATCCAATCCCCTATCCTATGCTCTATCCTATCCTACCCTCTATAATATCGTATACTCTATCATATCCTATCCTCTATCCTATAATATCCTCTATCCTATCAAATCCCCTATCCTATCCTCTATCCTATCCTATCCTCTATCCTATCCTATCCTCTATCCTATCCAATCCAATCCCCTATCCTATCCTCTATCCAATCCTATCCTCAATCCTATCCTTTCCTGTATCCTATCCTATCCTCTATCCTCTATCCTATCCAATCCTCTGTCCTATCCTATCCTCTATCCTATCCTATCGTGTATCCTATTCTCTATCCTATCAAATCCCCTATACTATCCTCTGTCCTATCCTATCCTCTATCCTATCCTATCCTCTATCCTATCCTATCCTCTATCCTATCCTATCCTCTATCCTATCCTCTATCCTAGCCTACCCTCTATCCTATCCTATCCAATCCCCTATCCTATCCTCCACCCTATGAAATCCCATATCCTATCATCTGTCCTATCCTATCCTCTATAATATCCTATCCTCTATCCTATCCTATCCTCTATCCTATCCTATCCTATCCTCTATCCTATCCTCTATTCTATCCTATCCTCTATCCTATCCTATCCACTATCCTATCCTATCCTCTATCCTATCCTATCCTCTATCCTATCAAATCCCCTATCCTATCCTCTATCCTATCCTATCCTGTATCCTATCCTATCCTCTATCCTCTATCGTATCCAATCCTGTATCCTATCCTATCCTCTATCCTATCCTATTCTCTATCCTATCCTATCCTCTATCCTATCCTATCTTCTATCCTATCCTATCCTCTATCCTATCCTATCCTCTATCCTATCCTATCCTCTATCCTATCCTATCCTCTATCCTATCCTATCCTCTATCCTATCCTATCCTCTATCCTATCCTATCGTCTTTCATATCCTCTATCCTATCCTATCCTCTATCCTATCCTATCCTCTATCCTATCCTATCCAATCCCCTATCCTATGCTCTATCATATCCTATCCTCTATCCTATAATATCCTCTATCCTATCAAATCCCCTATCCTATCCTCTATCCTATCCTATCCTGTAACCTATCCAATCCTCTATCCTATCCTCTATCCTATCCTATCCTCTATCCTATCCTATCCTCTATCCTATCGTATCGTCTATCCTATCCTCTATCCTATCCTATCCTCTATCCTACCCTATCATCTATCCTATCAAATCCCCTATCGTATCCTCTATCCTATCCTGTCCTCTATCCTATCCTATCCTCTATCCTATCCTCTATCTTAGCCTATCCTCTATCCTAGCCTATCCTCTATCCTATCCTATCCAATCCCCTATCCTATGCTCTATCCTATCCTACCCTCTATAATATCGTACACTCTATCATATCCTATCCTCTATCCTATAATATCCTCTATCCTATCAAATCCCTATCCTATCCTCTATCCTATCCTATCCTCTATCCTATCCTATCCTCTATCCTATCCATTCCTCTATCCTATCCTATCCTCTATCCTATCCTATCGTCTATCCTATCCTATCGTCTATCCTATCCTATCCTCTATCCTATCCTATCCTCTATCCTATCCTATCCTCTATCCTATCCTATCTTCTATCCTATCCTATCCTCTATCCTATCAAATCCCCTATCCTATGCTCTATCCTATCCTATCGTCTATCCTATCCTCTATCCAATCCTATCCTCTATCCTATCCTATCCTCTGTCCTATCCTATCCTCTATCCTATCCTATCCTCTATCCTATCCTATCCTCTGTCCTATCCTATCCTCTATCCTATCCTATCGTGTATCCTATCCTATCCTCTATCCTATCCTATCTTCTATCCTATCCTATCCTCTATCCTATCGAATCCCCTATCCTATCCTCTATCCTATCCTATCGTCTATCCTATCCTCTATCCTATCCTATCCTCTATCCTATCAAATCCTCTATCCTATCCTCTTCTCTATCCTATCCAATCCTCTATCCTATCCTATCCAATCCAATCCCCTATCCTATCCTCTATCCAATCCTATCCTCAATCCTATCCTTTCCTGTATCCTATCCTATCCTCTATCCTCTATCCTATCCAATCCTCTGTCCTATCCTATCCTCTATCCTATCCTATCGTGTATCCTATTCTCTATCCTATCAAATCCCCTATACTATCCTCTGTCCTATCCTATCCTCTATACTATCCTATCCTCTATCCTATCCTATCCTCTATCCTATCCTATCCTCTATCCTATCCTATCCTATCCTCTATCCTATCCTATCCTCTATCCTATCCTATCCTCTATCCTATCCTATCCTATCCTCTATCCTATCCTATCCTCTATCCTATCCTATCCTTTATCCTATCCTATCCTCTATCCTATCCTATCCTCTATCTTATCCTATCCTATCCTCTATCCTATCCTATCCTCTATCCTATCCTATCCTCTATCCTATCCTATCCTCTATGCTATCCTATCCTCTATACTATCCTATCCTCTATCCTATCCTATCCTCTATCCTATCCTATCCTCTATCCTATCCTATCCTCTATCCTATCCTATCCTCTATGCTATCCTATCCTCTATACTATCAAATCCCCTATCCTATCCTCTATCCTATCCTATCGTCTATCCTATCCTCTATCCTATCCTATCCTCTATCCTATCAAATCCTCTATCCTATCCTCTCCTCTATCCTATCCAATCCTCTATCCTATCCTATCCTCTATCCTATCCTATCCTCTATCCTATCCTATCCTCTATCCTACCCATTCCTCTATCCTATCCTATCCTCTATCCTATCCTATCCTCTATCCTATCCTATCCTATCCTCTATCCTATCCTATCCTCTATCCTATCCTATCCTCTATCCTATCCTATCGTCTTTCATATCCTCTATCCTATCCTATCCTCTATCCTATCCTATCCTCTATCCTATCCTATCCTCTATCCTATCCTATCCTCTATCCTATCCTATCCTCTATCCTATCCTATCCTCTATCCTATCCTATCCTATCCTCTATCCTATCCTATCGTCTTTCATATCCTCTATCCTATCCTATCCTCTATCCTATCCTATCCTCTATCCTATCCTATCCTCTATCTTATCCTATCCTCTATCCTATCCTATCCTCTATCCTATCCTATCCTCTATCCTATCCTCTATCCTATCCTATCCTCTATGCTATCCTATCCTCTATCCTATCCTATCCTCTATCCTATCCTATCCTCTATCCTATCCTATCCTATCCTCTATCCTATCCTATCCTCTATCCTATCCTATCCTCTATCCTATCCTATCCTCTATCCTATCCTATCCTCTATCCTATCCTATCCTCTATCCTATCCTATCCTCTATCCTATCCTATCCTCTATCCTATCCTATTCTATCGTCTTTCATATCCTCTATCCTATCCTATCCTCTATCCTATCCTATCCTGTACCCTATCCTATCCTCTATCCTATCCTCTATCCTAGCCTATCCTCTATCCTAGCCTATCCTCTATCCTATCCTATCCTCTATCCTATCCTATCTTCGATCCTATCCTATCCTCTATCCTTTCAAATCCCCTATCGTATCCTCTATCCTATCCTATCCTCTATCCTATCCTATCCACTATCCTATCCTATCCTCTATCCTATCCTTTCCTCTATCCTATCCTATCGTCTATCCTATCCTATCCTCTATCCTATCAAATCCCCTATCCTATCCTCTATAGTATCCTATCCTCTATCCTATCCTATCGTCTATCCTATCCTCTATCCTATCCTATCCTCTATCCTACCCTATCATCTATCCTATCAAATCCCCTATCCTATCTTCGATCCTATCCTATCCTCTATCCTATCAAATCCCCTATCGTATCCTCTATCCTATCATATCCTCTATCCTATCCTATCCTCTATCCTATCCTATCGTCTATCCTATCCTGTATCCTATCCTATCCTCTATCCTATCCTATCGTCTATCATATCCTCTATCCTATCGTCTATCCTATCCTATCCTCTATCTTATCCTATCGTCTATCCTATCCTCTATCCTATCCTATCCTCTATCCTACCCTATCATCTATCCTATCCTCTATCCTATCCTATCCTCTATCCTATCCTATCCTCTATCCTATCCTATCCTCTATCCTATCCTATCCTCTATCCTATCCTATCTTCGATCCTATCCTATCCTCTATCCTATCAAATCCCCTATCGTATCCTCTATCCTATCCTGTCCTCTATCCTATCCTATCCTCTATCCTATCCTCTATCTTAGCCTATCCTCTATCCTAGCCTATCCTCTATCCTATCCTATCCAATCCCCTATCCTATGCTCTATCCTATCCTACCCTCTATAATATCGTATACTCTATCATATCCTATCCTCTATCCTATAATATCCTCTATCCTATCAAATCCCCTATCCTATCCTCTATCCTATCCTATCCTCTATCCTATCCTATCCTCTATCCTATCCAATCCAATCCCCTATCCTATCCTCTATCCAATCCTATCCTCAATCCTATCCTTTCCTGTATCCTATCCTATCCTCTATCCTCTATCCTATCCAATCCTCTGTCCTATCCTATCCTCTATCCTATCCTATCGTGTATCCTATTCTCTATCCTATCAAATCCCCTATACTATCCTCTGTCCTATCCTATCCTCTATCCTATCCTATCCTCTATCCTATCCTATCCTCTATCCTATCCTATCCTCTATCCTATCCTCTATCCTAGCCTACCCTCTATCCTATCCTATCCAATCCCCTATCCTATCCTCCACCCTATGAAATCCCATATCCTATCATCTGTCCTATCCTATCCTCTATAATATCCTATCCTCTATCCTATCCTATCCTCTATCCTATCCTATCCTATCCTCTATCCTATCCTCTATTCTATCCTATCCTCTATCCTATCCTATCCACTATCCTATCCTATCCTCTATCCTATCCTATCCTCTATCCTATCAAATCCCCTATCCTATCCTCTATCCTATCCTATCCTGTATCCTATCCTATCCTCTATCCTCTATCGTATCCAATCCTGTATCCTATCCTATCCTCTATCCTATCCTATTCTCTATCCTATCCTATCCTCTATCCTATCCTATCTTCTATCCTATCCTATCCTCTATCCTATCCTATCCTCTATCCTATCCTATCCTCTATCCTATCCTATCCTCTATCCTATCCTATCCTCTATCCTATCCTATCCTCTATCCTATCCTATCGTCTTTCATATGCTCTATCCTATCCTATCCTCTATCCTATCCTATCCTCTATCCTATCCTATCCAATCCCCTATCCTATGCTCTATCATATCCTATCCTCTATCCTATAATATCCTCTATCCTATCAAATCCCCTATCCTATCCTCTATCCTATCCTATCCTGTAACCTATCCAATCCTCTATCCTATCCTCTATCCTATCCTATCCTCTATCCTATCCTATCCTCTATCCTATCCTCTATCCTATCCTATCCTCTATCCTATCGTATCGTCTATCCTATCCTCTATCCTATCCTATCCTCTATCCTACCCTATCATCTATCCTATCAAATCCCCTATCCTATCCTCTATCCTATCCTATCCTCTATCCTATCCTATCCTCTATCCTATCCTATCTTCGATCCTATCCTATCCTCTATCCTATCAAATCCCCTATCGTATCCTCTATCCTATCCTGTCCTCTATCCTATCCTATCCTCTATCCTATCCTCTATCTTAGCCTATCCTCTATCCTAGCCTATCCTCTATCCTATCCTATCCAATCCCCTATCCTATGCTCTATCCTATCCTACCCTCTATAATATCGTACACTCTATCATATCCTATCCTCTATCCTATAATATCCTCTATCCTATCAAATCCCTATCCTATCCTCTATCCTATCCTATCCTCTATCCTATCCTATCCTCTATCCTATCCATTCCTCTATCCTATCCTATCCTCTATCCTATCCTATCGTCTATCCTATCCTATCGTCTATCCTATCCTATCCTCTATCCTATCCTATCCTCTATCCTATCCTATCCTCTATCCTATCCTATCTTCTATCCTATCCTATCCTCTATCCTATCAAATCCCCTATCCTATGCTCTATCCTATCCTATCGTCTATCCTATCCTCTATCCAATCCTATCCTCTATCCTATCCTATCCTCTGTCCTATCCTATCCTCTATCCTATCCTATCCTCTATCCTATCCTATCCTCTGTCCTATCCTATCCTCTATCCTATCCTATCGTGTATCCTATCCTATCCTCTATCCTATCCTATCTTCTATCCTATCCTATCCTCTATCCTATCGAATCCCCTATCCTATCCTCTATCCTATCCTATCGTCTATCCTATCCTCTATCCTATCCTATCCTCTATCCTATCAAATCCTCTATCCTATCCTCTTCTCTATCCTATCCAATCCTCTATCCTATCCTATCCAATCCAATCCCCTATCCTATCCTCTATCCAATCCTATCCTCAATCCTATCCTTTCCTGTATCCTATCCTATCCTCTATCCTCTATCCTATCCAATCCTCTGTCCTATCCTATCCTCTATCCTATCCTATCGTGTATCCTATTCTCTATCCTATCAAATCCCCTATACTATCCTCTGTCCTATCCTATCCTCTATACTATCCTATCCTCTATCCTATCCTATCCTCTATCCTATCCTATCCTCTATCCTATCCTATCCTATCCTCTATCCTATCCTATCCTCTATCCTATCCTATCCTCTATCCTATCCTATCCTATCCTCTATCCTATCCTATCCTCTATCCTATCCTATCCTTTATCCTATCCTATCCTCTATCCTATCCTATCCTCTATCTTATCCTATCCTATCCTCTATCCTATCCTATCCTCTATCCTATCCTATCCTCTATCCTATCCTATCCTCTATGCTATCCTATCCTCTATACTATCCTATCCTCTATCCTATCCTATCCTCTATCCTATCCTATCCTCTATCCTATCCTATCCTCTATCCTATCCTATCCTCTATGCTATCCTATCCTCTATACTATCCTATCCTCTATCCTATCCTATCCTCTATCCTATCCTATCCTCTATCCTATCCTATCCTCTATCCTATCCTATCCTCTATCCTATCCTATCGTCTTTCATATCCTCTATCCTATCCTATCCTCTATCCTATCCTATCCTGTACCCTATCCTATCCTCTATCCTATCAAATCCCCTATCCTATCCTCTATCCTATCCTATCATCAATCCTCTATCCTATCCAATCCTCTATCCTATCCTATCCTCTATCCTATCCTATCCTCTATCCTATCCTATCCTGTATCCTATCCCATCCTCTATCCTATCCTATCGTCTATCATATCATCTATCCTATCCTATCCTCTATCCTATCCTATCATCTATCCTCAATCCTATACTTTCCTGTATCCTATCCAATCCTCCATCCTATCCTATCCTCTATCCTATCCTGTCCTCTATCCTATCCTATCCTCTATCCTATCCTCTATCCTAGCCTATCCTCTATCCTAGCCTATCCTCTATCCTATCCTATCCAATCCCCTATCCTATGCTCTATCCTATCCTACCCTCTATAATATCGTATACTCTATCATATCCTATCCTCTATCCTATAATATCCTCTATCCTATCAAATCCCCTATCCTATCCTCTATCCTATCCTATCCTGTAAACTATCCAATCCTCTATCCTATCCTCTATCCTATCCTATCCTCTATCCTATCCTATCCTCTATCCTATCCTATCCTCTATCCTATCCTATCGTGTATCCTATTCTCTATCCTATCAAATCCCCTATACTATCCTCTGTCCTATCCTATCCTCTATCCTATCCTATCCTCTATCCTATCCTATCCTCTATCCTTTCCTATCCTCTATCCTATCCTCTATCCTAGCCTACCCTCTATCCTATCCTATCCAATCCCCTATCCTATCCTCCACCCTATGAAATCCCATATCCTATCATCTGTCCTATCCTATCCTCTATCCTATCCTATCCTATCCTCTATCCTATCCTATCGTCTTTCATATCCTCTATCCTATCCTATCCTCTATCCTATCCTATCCTCTATCCTATCCTATCCTCTATCTTATCCTATCCTCTATCCTATCCTATCCTCTATCCTATCCTATCCTCTATCCTATCCTCTATCCTATCCTATCCTCTATGCTATCCTATCCTCTATCCTATCCTATCCTCTATCCTATCCTATCCTCTATCCTATCCTATCCTATCCTCTATCCTATCCTATCCTCTATCCTATCCTATCCTCTATCCTATCCTATCCTCTATCCTATCCTATCCTCTATCCTATCCTATCCTCTATCCTATCCTATTCTATCGTCTTTCATATCCTCTATCCTATCCTATCCTCTATCCTATCCTATCCTGTACCCTATCCTATCCTCTATCCTATCCTCTATCCTAGCCTATCCTCTATCCTAGCCTATCCTCTATCCTATCCTATCCTCTATCCTATCCTATCTTCGATCCTATCCTATCCTCTATCCTTTCAAATCCCCTATCGTATCCTCTATCCTATCCTATCCTCTATCCTATCCTATCCACTATCCTATCCTATCCTCTATCCTATCCTTTCCTCTATCCTATCCTATCGTCTATCCTATCCTATCCTCTATCCTATCAAATCCCCTATCCTATCCTCTATAGTATCCTATCCTCTATCCTATCCTATCGTCTATCCTATCCTCTATCCTATCCTATCCTCTATCCTACCCTATCATCTATCCTATCAAATCCCCTATCCTATCTTCGATCCTATCCTATCCTCTATCCTATCAAATCCCCTATCGTATCCTCTATCCTATCATATCCTCTATCCTATCCTATCCTCTATCCTATCCTATCGTCTATCCTATCCTGTATCCTATCCTATCCTCTATCCTATCCTATCGTCTATCATATCCTCTATCCTATCGTCTATCCTATACTATCCTCTATCCTATCCTATCCTCTATCTTATCCTATCGTCTATCCTATCCTCTATCCTATCCTATCCTCTATCCTACCCTATCATCTATCCTATCCTCTATCCTATCCTATCCTCTATCCTATCCTATCCTCTATCCTATCCTATCCTCTATCCTATCCTATCCTCTATCCTATCCTATCCTCTATCCTATCCTCTATCTTAGCCTATCCTCTATCCTAGCCTATCCTCTATCCTATCCTATCCAATCCCCTATCCTATGCTCTATCCTATCCTACCCTCTATAATATCGTATACTCTATCATATCCTATCCTCTATCCTATAATATCCTCTATCCTATCAAATCCCCTATCCTATCCTCTATCCTATCCTATCCTCTATCCTATCCTATCCTCTATCCTATCCAATCCAATCCCCTATCCTATCCTCTATCCAATCCTATCCTCAATCCTATCCTTTCCTGTATCCTATCCTATCCTCTATCCTCTATCCTATCCAATCCTCTGTCCTATCCTATCCTCTATCCTATCCTATCGTGTATCCTATTCTCTATCCTATCAAATCCCCTATACTATCCTCTGTCCTATCAAATCCCCTATCGTATCCTCTATCCTATCCTGTCCTCTATCCTATCCTATCCTCTATCCTATCCTCTATCTTAGCCTATCCTCTATCCTAGCCTATCCTCTATCCTATCCTATCCAATCCCCTATCCTATGCTCTATCCTATCCTACCCTCTATAATATCGTATACTCTATCATATCCTATCCTCTATCCTATAATATCCTCTATCCTATCAAATCCCCTATCCTATCCTCTATCCTATCCTATCCTCTATCCTATCCTATCCTCTATCCTATCCAATCCAATCCCCTATCCTATCCTCTATCCAATCCTATCCTCAATCCTATCCTTTCCTGTATCCTATCCTATCCTCTATCCTCTATCCTATCCAATCCTCTGTCCTATCCTATCCTCTATCCTATCCTATCGTGTATCCTATTCTCTATCCTATCAAATCCCCTATACTATCCTCTGTCCTATCCTATCCTCTATCCTATCCTATCCTCTATCCTATCCTATCCTCTATCCTATCCTATCCTCTATCCTATCCTCTATCCTAGCCTACCCTCTATCCTATCCTATCCAATCCCCTATCCTATCCTCCACCCTATGAAATCCCATATCCTATCATCTGTCCTATCCTATCCTCTATAATATCCTATCCTCTATCCTATCCTATCCTCTATCCTATCCTATCCTATCCTCTATCCTATCCTCTATTCTATCCTATCCTCTATCCTATCCTATCCACTATCCTATCCTATCCTCTATCCTATCCTATCCTCTATCCTATCAAATCCCCTATCCTATCCTCTATCCTATCCTATCCTGTATCCTATCCTATCCTCTATCCTCTATCGTATCCAATCCTGTATCCTATCCTATCCTCTATCCTATCCTATTCTCTATCCTATCCTATCCTCTATCCTATCCTATCTTCTATCCTATCCTATCCTCTATCCTATCCTATCCTCTATCCTATCCTATCCTCTATCCTATCCTATCCTCTATCCTATCCTATCCTCTATCCTATCCTATCCTCTATCCTATCCTATCGTCTTTCATATCCTCTATCCTATCCTATCCTCTATCCTATCCTATCCTCTATCCTATCCTATCCAATCCCCTATCCTATGCTCTATCATATCCTATCCTCTATCCTATAATATCCTCTATCCTATCAAATCCTCTATCCTATCCTCTATCCTATCCTATCCTGTAACCTATCCAATCCTCTATCCTATCCTCTATCCTATCCTATCCTCTATCCTATCCTATCCTCTATCCTATCGTATCGTCTATCCTATCCTCTATCCTATCCTATCCTCTATCCTACCCTATCATCTATCCTATCAAATCCCCTATCCTATCCTCTATCCTATCCTATCCTCTATCCTATCCTATCCTCTATCCTATCCTATCTTCGATCCTATCCTATCCTCTATCCTATCAAATCCCCTATCGTATCCTCTATCCTATCCTGTCCTCTATCCTATCCTATCCTCTATCCTATCCTCTATCTTAGCCTATCCTCTATCCTAGCCTATCCTCTATCCTATCCTATCCAATCCCCTATCCTATGCTCTATCCTATCCTACCCTCTATAATATCGTACACTCTATCATATCCTATCCTCTATCCTATAATATCCTCTATCCTATCAAATCCCTATCCTATCCTCTATCCTATCCTATCCTCTATCCTATCCTATCCTCTATCCTATCCATTCCTCTATCCTATCCTATCCTCTATCCTATCCTATCGTCTATCCTATCCTATCGTCTATCCTATCCTATCCTCTATCCTATCCTATCCTCTATCCTATCCTATCCTCTATCCTATCCTATCTTCTATCCTATCCTATCCTCTATCCTATCAAATCCCCTATCCTATGCTCTATCCTATCCTATCGTCTATCCTATCCTCTATCCAATCCTATCCTCTATCCTATCCTATCCTCTGTCCTATCCTATCCTCTATCCTATCCTATCCTCTATCCTATCCTATCCTCTGTCCTATCCTATCCTCTATCCTATCCTATCGTGTATCCTATCCTATCCTCTATCCTATCCTATCTTCTATCCTATCCTATCCTCTATCCTATCGAATCCCCTATCCTATCCTCTATCCTATCCTATCGTCTATCCTATCCTCTATCCTATCCTATCCTCTATCCTATCAAATCCTCTATCCTATCCTCTTCTCTATCCTATCCAATCCTCTATCCTATCCTATCCAATCCAATCCCCTATCCTATCCTCTATCCAATCCTATCCTCAATCCTATCCTTTCCTGTATCCTATCCTATCCTCTATCCTCTATCCTATCCAATCCTCTGTCCTATCCTATCCTCTATCCTATCCTATCGTGTATCCTATTCTCTATCCTATCAAATCCCCTATACTATCCTCTGTCCTATCCTATCCTCTATACTATCCTATCCTCTATCCTATCCTATCCTCTATCCTATCCTATCCTCTATCCTATCCTATCCTATCCTCTATCCTATCCTATCCTCTATCCTATCCTATCCTCTATCCTATCCTATCCTATCCTCTATCCTATCCTATCCTCTATCCTATCCTATCCTCTATCCTATCCTATCCTCTATCCTATCCTATCCTCTATCTTATCCTATCCTATCCTCTATCCTATCCTATCCTCTATCCTATCCTATCCTCTATCCTATCCTATCCTCTATGCTATCCTATCCTCTATACTATCCTATCCTCTATCCTATCCTATCCTCTATCCTATCCTATCCTCTATCCTATCCTATCCTCTATCCTATCCTATCCTCTATGCTATCCTATCCTCTATACTATCCTATCCTCTATCCTATCCTATCCTCTATCCTATCCTATCCTCTATCCTATCCTATCCTCTATCCTATCCTATCGTCTTTCATATCCTCTATCCTATCCTATCCTCTATCCTATCCTATCCTGTACCCTATCCTATCCTCTATCCTATCAAATCCCCTATCCTATCCTCTATCCTATCCTATCATCAATCCTCTATCCTATCCAATCCTCTATCCTATCCTATCCTCTATCCTATCCTATCCTCTATCCTATCCTATCCTGTATCCTATCCCATCCTCTATCCTATCCTATCGTCTATCATATCATCTATCCTATCCTATCCTCTATCCTATCCTATCATCTATCCTCAATCCTATACTTTCCTGTATCCTATCCAATCCTCCATCCTATCCTATCCTCTATCCTATCCTGTCCTCTATCCTATCCTATCCTCTATCCTATCCTCTATCCTAGCCTATCCTCTATCCTAGCCTATCCTCTATCCTATCCTATCCAATCCCCTATCCTATGCTCTATCCTATCCTACCCTCTATAATATCGTATACTCTATCATATCCTATCCTCTATCCTATAATATCCTCTATCCTATCAAATCCCCTATCCTATCCTCTATCCTATCCTATCCTGTAAACTATCCAATCCTCTATCCTATCCTCTATCCTATCCTATCCTCTATCCTATCCTATCCTCTATCCTATCCTATCCTCTATCCTATCCTATCGTGTATCCTATTCTCTATCCTATCAAATCCCCTATACTATCCTCTGTCCTATCCTATCCTCTATCCTATCCTATCCTCTATCCTATCCTATCCTCTATCCTTTCCTATCCTCTATCCTATCCTCTATCCTAGCCTACCCTCTATCCTATCCTATCCAATCCCCTATCCTATCCTCCACCCTATGAAATCCCATATCCTATCATCTGTCCTATCCTATCCTCTATAATATCCTATCCTCTATCCTATCCTATCCTCTATCCTATCCTATCCTATCCTCTATCCTATCCTCTATTCTATCCTATCCTCTATCCTATCCTATCCACTATCCTATCCTATCCTCTATCCTATCCTATCCTCTATCCTATCAAATGCCCTATCCTATCCTCTATCCTATCCTATCCTGTATCCTATCCTATCCTCTATCGTATCCAATCCTGTATCCTATCCTATCCTCTATCCTATCCTATTCTCTATCCTATCCTATCCTCTATCCTATCCTATCTTCTATCCTATCCTATCCTCTATCCTATCCTATCCTCTATCGTATCCTATCCTCTATCCTATCCTATCCTCTATCCTATCCTATCCTCTATCCTATCCTATCCTCTATACTATCCTATCCTCTATCCTATCCTATCCTCTATCCTATCCTATCCTCTATCCTATCCTATCCTATCCTCTATCCTATCCTATCCTCTATCCTATCCTATCCTCTATCCTATCCTATCCTATCCTCTATCCTATCCTATCCTCTATCCTATCCTATCCTCTATCCTATCCTATCCTCTATCCTATCCTATCCTCTATCTTATCCTATCCTCTATCCTATCCTATCCTCTATCCTATCCTATCCTCTATCCTATCCTATCCTCTATCCTATCCTATCCTCTATGCTATCCTATCCTCTATACTATCCTATCCTCTATCCTATCCTATCCTCTATCCTATCCTATCCTCTATCCTATCCTGTCCTCTATCCTATCCTATCCTCTATCCTATCCTCTATCCTAGCCTATCCTCTATCCTAGCCTATCCTCTATCCTATCCTATCCAATCCCCTATCCTATGCTCTATCCTATCCTACCCTCTATAATATCGTATACTCTATCATATCCTATCCTCTATCCTATAATATCCTCTATCCTATCAAATCCCCTATCCTATCCTCTATCCTATCCTATCCTGTAACCTATCCAATCCTCTATCCTATCCTCTATCCTATCCTATCCTCTATCCTATCCTATCCTCTATCCTATCCTATCGTCTATCCTATCCTCTATCCTATACTATCCTCTATCCTACCCTATCATCTATCCTATCAAATCCCCTATCCTATCCTCTATCCTATCCTATCCTCTATCCTATCCTATCCTCTATCCTATCCTATCTTCGATCCTATCCTATCCTCTATCCTTTCAAATCCCCTATCGTATCCTCTATCCTATCCTATCCTCTATCCTATCCTATCCTCTATCCCATCCTATCCTCTATCCTATCCTTTCCTCTATCCTATCCTATCGTCTATCCTATCCTATCCTCTATCCTATCAAATCCCCTATCCTATCCTCTGTCCTATCCTATCCTCTATCCTATCCTATCGTCTATCCTATCCTCTATCCTATCCTATCCTCTATCCTACCCTATCATCTATCCTATCAAATCACCTATCCTATCTTCGATCCTATCCTATCCTCTATCCTATCAAATCCCCTATCGTATCCTCTATCCTATCCTATCCTCTATCCTATCCTATCCTCTATCCTATCCTATCGTCTATCCTATCCTCTATCCTATCCTGTATCCTATCCTATCCTCTATCCTATCCTATCGTCTATCATATCCTCTATCCTATCCTCTATCCTATACTATCCTCTATCCTATCCTATCCTCTATCTTATCCTATCGTCTATCCTATCCTCTATCCTATCCTATCCTCTATCCTACCCTATCATCTATCCTAGCAAATCCCCTATCCTATCCTCTATCCTATCCTATCCTCTATCCTATCCTATCCTCTATCCTATCCTATCCTCTATCCTATCCTATCCTCTATCCTATCCTATCTTCTATCCTATCCTATCCTCTATCCTATCCTATCCTCTATCCTATCCTATCCTCTATCCTATCCTATCCTCTATCCTATCCTATCCTCTATCCTATCCTATCCTCTATACTATCCTATCCTCTATCCTATCCTATCCTCTATCCTATCCTATCCTCTATCCTATCCTATCCTATCCTCTATCCTATCCTATCCTCTATCCTATCCTATCCTCTATCCTATCCTATCCTATCCTCTATCCTATCCTATCCTCTATCCTATCCTATCCTCTATCTTATCCTATCCTCTATCCTATCCTATCCTCTATCCTATCCTATCCTCTATCCTATCCTATCCTCTATCCTATCCTATCCTCTATCCTATCCTATCCTCTATCCTATCCTATCCTCTATGCTATCCTATCCTCTATACTATCCTATCCTCTATCCTATCCTATCCTCTATCCTATCCTATCCTCTATCCTATCCTATCCTCTATCCTATCCTATCCTCTATACTATCCTATCCTCTATCCTATCCTATCCTCTATCCTATCCTATCCTCTATCCTATCCTATCCTATCCTCTATCCTATCCTATCCTCTATCCTATCCTATCCTCTATCCTATCCTATCCTATCCTCTATCCTATCCTATCCTCTATCCTATCCTATCCTCTATCCTATCCTATCCTCTATCCTATCCTATCCTCTATCTTATCCTATCCTCTATCCTATCCTATCCTCTATCCTATCCTATCCTCTATCCTATCCTATCCTCTATCCTATCCTATCCTCTATGCTATCCTATCCTCTATACTATCCTATCCTCTATCCTATCCTATCCTCTATCCTATCCTATCCTCTATCCTATCCTATCCTCTATCCTATCCTATCCTCTATCCTATCCTATCCTCTATCCTATCCTATCCTCTATCCTATCCTATCGTCTTTCATATCCTCTATCCTATCCTATCCTCTATCCTATCCTATCCTGTACCCTATCCTATCCTCTATCCTATCAAATCCCCTATCCTATCCTCTATCCTATCCTATCATCAATCCTCTATCCTATCCAATCCTCTATCCTATCCTATCCTCTATCCTATCCTATCCTCTATCCTATCCTATCCTGTATCCTATCCCATCCTCTATCCTATCCTATCGTCTATCATATCATCTATCCTATCCTATCCTCTATCCTATCCTATCATCTATCCTCAATCCTATACTTTCCTGTATCCTATCCAATCCTCCATCCTATCCTATCCTCTATCCTATCCTGTCCTCTATCCTATCCTATCCTCTATCCTATCCTCTATCCTAGCCTATCCTCTATCCTAGCCTATCCTCTATCCTATCCTATCCAATCCCCTATCCTATGCTCTATCCTATCCTACCCTCTATAATATCGTATACTCTATCATATCCTATCCTCTATCCTATAATATCCTCTATCCTATCAAATCCCCTATCCTATCCTCTATCCTATCCTATCCTGTAAACTATCCAATCCTCTATCCTATCCTCTATCCTATCCTATCCTCTATCCCATCCTATCCTCTATCCTATCCTTTCCTCTATCCTATCCTATCGTCTATTATATCCTATCCTCTATCCTATCAAATCCCCTATCCTATCCTCTGTCCTATCCTATCCTCTATCCTATCCTATCGTCTATCCTATCCTCTATCCTATCCTATCCTCTATCCTACCCTATCATCTATCCTATCAAATCACCTATCCTATCTTCGATCCTATCCTATCCTCTTTTCCTATCAAATCCACTATCGTATCCTCTATCCTATCCTATCCTCTATCCTATCCTATCCTCTATCCTATCCTATCCTCTATCCTATCCTATCCTCTATCCTATCCTATCGTCTATCCTATCCTCTATCCTATCCTGTATCCTATCCTATCCTCTATCCTATCCTATCGTCTATCATATCCTCTATCCTATCCTCTATCCTATACTATCCTCTATCCTATCCTATCCTCTATCTTATCCTATCGTCAATCCTATCCTCTATCCTATCCTATCCTCTATCCTACCCTATCATCTATCCTATCAAATCCTCTATCCTATCCCCTATCCTATCCTATCCTCTATCCTATCCTATCCTCTATCCTATCCTATCCTCTATCTTATCCTATCCTCTATCCTATCCTATCCTCTATCCTATCCTATCCTCTATCCTATCCTATCCTCTATCCTATCCTATCGTCTATCCTATCCTCTATCCTATCCTATCCTCTATCCTACCCTATCATCTATCCTATCAAATCCCCTATCCTATCCTCTATCCTATCCTATCCTCTATCCTATCCTATCCTCTATCCTATCCTATCTTCGATCCTATCCTATCCTCTATCCTTTCAAATCCCCTATCGTATCCTCTATCCTATCCTATCCTCTCTCCTATCCTATCCTCTATCCTATCCTATCATCTATCCTCAATCCTATCCTTTCCTGTATCCTATCCAATCCTCCATCCTATCCTATCCTCTATCCTATCCTGTCCTCTATCCTATCCTATCCTCTATCCTATCCTCTATCCTAGCCTATCCTCTATCCTAGCCTATCCTCTATCCTAGCCTATCCTCTATCCTAGCCTATCCTCTATCCTATCCTATCCAATCCCCTATCCTATGCTCTATCCTATCCTACCCTCTATAATATCGTATACTCTATCATATCCTATGCTCTATCCTATAATATCCTCTATCCTATCAAATCCCCTATCCTATCCTCTATCCTATCCTATCCTGTATCCTATCCAATCCTCTATCCTATCCTCTATCCTATCCTATCCTCTATCCTATCCTATCTTCGATCCTATCCTGTCCTCTATCCTGTCAAATCCCCTATCGTATCCTCTATCCTATCCTATCCTCTAGCCTATCCTATCCTCTATCCTATCCTATCCTCTATCCTATCGTATCCTCTATCCTATCCTATCCTCTATACTATCCTATCCTCTATCCTATCCTATCCTCTATCCTATCCTATCCTCTATCCTATCCTATCCTATCCTCTATCCTATCCTATCCTCTATCCTATCCTATCCTCTATCCTATCCTATCCTCTATCCTATCCTATCCTCTATCCTATCCTATCCTCTATCCTATCCTATCCTCTATCCTATCCTATCCTCTATCCTATCCTATCCTCTATCCTATCCTATCCTCTATCCTATCCTATCCTCTATCCTATCCTATCCTCTATCCTATCCTATCGTCTTTCATATCCTCTATCCTATCCTATCCTCTATCCTATCCTATCCTCTATCCTATCCTATCCTCTATCTTATCCTATCCTCTATCCTATCCTATCCTCTATCCTATCCTATCCTCTATCCTATCCTATCCTCTATCCTATCCTATCGTCTTTCATATCCTCTATCCTATCCTATAGTCTATCCTATCCTATCCTCTACCCTATCCTATCCTCTATCCTATCAAATCCCCTATCCTATCCTCTATCCTATCCTATCATCTATCCTCTATCCTATCCAATCCTCTATCCTATCCTATCCTCTATCCTATCCTATCATCTATCCTCTATCCTATCCAATCGTCTATCCTATTCTATCCTCTATCCTATCCTATCCTCTATCCTATCCTATCCTGTATCCTATCCTCTATCCTATCCTATCCTGTATCCTATCCCATCCTCTATCCTATCCTATCGTCTATCATATCCTCTATCCTATCCTATCCTCTATCCTATCCTATCATCTATCCTCAATCCTATACTTTCCTGTATCCTATCCAATCCTCCATCCTATCCTATCCTCTATCCTATCCTGTCCTCTATCCTATCCTATCCTCTATCCTATCATCTATCCTAGCCTATCCTCTATCCTAGCCTATCCTCTATCCTATCCTATCCAATCCCCTATCCTATGCTCTATCCTATCCTACCCTCTATAATATCGTATACTCTATCATATCCTATCCTCTATCCTATAATATCCTCTATCCTATCAAATCCCCTATCCTATCCTCTATCCTATCCTATCCTCAATCCTATCCTTTCCTGTATCCTATCCTATCCTCTATCCTCTATCCTATCCTATTCTCTACCCTATCATATCCTCTATCCTATAATATCCTCTATCCTATCCTATCCTCTATCCAATACTCTGTCGTATCCTATCCTCTATTCTATCCTCTATCCTATCCTATCCTCTATAATATCGTACACTCTATCCTATAATATCGTCTATCCGATCCTATTCTCTATCCTATCCTCTATCCTATCCTCTATCCTATCCTCTATCCTATCCTATTCTCTATCCTATCCTATCCTCTATCCTATCCTATCTTCTATCCTATCCTATCCTCTATCCTATCCTATCCTCTATCCTATCCTATCCTCTATCCTATCCTATCGTCTTTCATATACTCTATCCTATCCTATCCTCTATCCTATCCTATCCTCTATCCTATCCTATCCTCTATCCTATCCTATCGTCTTTCATATCCTCTATCCTATCCTATCCTCTATCCTATCCTATCCTCTATCCTATCCTATCCTCTATCTTATCCTATCCTCTATCCTATCCTATCCTCTATCCTATCCTATCCTCTATCTTATCCTATCCTCTATCCTATCCTATCCTCTATCCTATCCTATCCTCTATCCTATCCTCTATCCTATCCTATCCTCTATGCTATCCTATCGTCTATACTATCCTATCCTCTATCCTATCCTATCCTCTATCCTATCCTATCCTCTATCCTATCCTGTCCTATCGTCTATCCTATCCTATCCTCTATCCTATCCTATCGTCTTTCATATCCTCTATCCTATCCTATCCTCTATCCTATCCTATCCTCTATCCTATCCTATCCTCTATCTTATCCTATCCTCTATCCTATCCTATCCTCTATACTATCCTATCCTCTATCCTATCCTATCCTCTATCCTATCCTATCCTCTATCCTATCCTATCCTATCCTCTATCCTATCCTATCCTCTATCCTATCCTATCCTCTATCCTATCCTATCCTCTATCCTATCCTATCCTCTATCCTATCCTATCCTCTATCCTATCCTATCCTCTATCCTATCCTATCCTCTATCCTATCCTATCGTCTTTCATATCCTCTATCCTATCCTATCCTCTATCCTATCCTATCCTCTATCCTATCCTATCCTCTGTCCTATCCTATTCTCTATCTTATCCTATCATCTATCCTATCCTATCCTCTGTCCTATCCTATCCTCTATCCTATCCTATCGTGTATCCTATCCTATCCTCTATCCTATCCTATCTTCTATCCTATCCTATCCTCTATCCTATCAAATCCCCTATCCTATCCTCTATCCTATCCTATCGTCTATCCTATCCTCTATCCTATCCTATCCTCTATCCTATCAAATCCTCTATCCTATCCTCTCCTCTATCCTATCCAATCCTCTATCCTATCCTATCCTCTATCCTATCCTATCCTCTATCCTATCCTATCCTCTATCCTATCCATTCCTCTATCCTATCCTATCCTCTATCCTATCCTATCCTCTATCCTATCCTATCCTATCCTCTATCCTATCCTATCCTCTATCCTATCCTATCGTCTTTCATATCCTCTATCCTATCCTATCCTCTATCCTATCCTATCCTCTATCCTATCCTATCCTCTATCGTATCCTATCCTCTATCCTATCCTATCCTCTATCCTATCCTATCCTCTATCCTATCCTATCGTCTTTCATATCCTCTATCCTATCCTATCCTCTATCCTATCCTATCCTCTATCCTATCCTATCCTCTATCTTATCCTATCCTCTATCCTATCCTATCCTCTATCCTATCCTATGCTCTATCCTATCCTCTATCCTATCCTATCCTCTATGCTATCCTATCCTCTATCCTATCAAATCCTCTATCCTATCCTATCCTCTATCCTATCCTATCCTATCCTCTATCCTATCCTATCCTCTATCCTATCCTATCCTCTATCCTATCCTATCCTCTATCCTATCCTATCCTCTATCCTATCCTATCCTCTATCCTATCCTATCCTCTATCCTATCCTATCGTCTTTCATATCCTCTATCCTATCCTATCCTCTATCCTATCCTATCCTGTACCCTATCCTATCCTCTATCCTATCCTCTATCCTAGCCTATCCTCTATCCTAGCCTATCCTCTATCCTATCCTATCCAATCCCCTATCCTATGCTCTATCATATCCTATCCTCTATCCTATAATATCCTCTATCCTATCAAATCCCCTATCCTATCCTCTATCCTATCCTATCCTGTAACCTATCCAATCCTCTATCCTATCCTCTATCCTATCCTATCCTCTATCCTATCCTATCCATATCCTATCCTATCGTCTATCCTATCCTCTATCCTATCCTATCCTCTATCCTACCCTATCATCTATCCTATCAAATCCCCTATCCTATCCTCTATCCTATCCTATCCTCTATCCTATCCTATCCTCTATCCTATCCTATCTTCGATCCTATCCTATCCTCTATCCTTTCAAATCCCCTATCGTATCCTCTATCCTATCCTATCCTCTATCCTATCCTATCCTCTATCCTATCCTATCCTCTATCCTATCCTTTCCTCTATCCTATCCTATCGTCTATCCTATCCTATCCTCTTTCCTATCAAATCCCCTATCCTATCCTCTATCCTATCCTCTATCCTATCCTCTATCCTATCCTATCTTCTATCCTATCCTATCCTCTATCCAATCCTATCCTCAATCCTATCCTTTCCTGTATCCTATCCTATCCTCTATCCTCTATCCTATCCTATTCTCTACCCTATCATATCCCCTATCCTATAATATCCTCTATCCTATCCTATCCTCTATCCAATACTCTGTCGTATCCTATCCTCTATCCTATCCTATCCTCTATCCTATCCTATCCTCTATCCTATCCTATCCTCTATCCTATCCTATCCTCTATCCTATCCATTCCTCTATCCTATAATATCCTCTATCCTATCCTATCGTCTATCCTATCCTATCCTCTATCCTATCCTATCCTCTATCCTATCCTATCCTCTATCCTATCCTATCCTCAATCCTATCCTTTCCTGTATCCTATCCTATCCTCTATCCTCTATCCTATCCAATCCTCTGTCCTATCCTATCCTCTATCCTATCCTATCGTGTATCCTATCCTCTATCCTATCAAATCCCCTATCCTATCCTCTATCCTATCCTATCCTCTATCCTATCCTACCCTCTATCCTATCCTATCCTCTATCCTATCGTATCCTCTACCCTATCATAACCTCTATCCTATCCTATCCTCTATCCTATCCTATCCTCTATCCTATCCTATCCTCTATCCTTTCCTATCCTCTATCCTATCCTCTATCCTAGCCTATCCTCTATCCTATCCTATCCTATCGTGTATCCTATCCTCTATCCAATCCTATCCTCATTCCTATCCTTCCCTGTATCCTATCCTATCCTCTATCCTCTATCGTATCGAATCCTCTGTCCTATCCTATCCTCTATCCTATCCTATCGTGTATCCTATCCTCTATCCTATCCTATCCACTATCCTATCAAATCCTCTATCCTCTCCTCTCCTCTATCCTATCCAATCCTCTATCCTACCCTATCCTCTATCCTATCCTATCCTCTATCCTATCCTTTCCTCTATCCTATCCTATCCTCTATCCTATCCTATCCTATCCTCTATCCTATCCTATCCTCCATCCTATCCTATCCTCTATCCTATCCTATCCACTATCCTATCCTATCTTCTATCCTATCCTATCCTCTATCCTATCAAATCCCCTATCCTATCCTCTATCCTATCCTATCCTCTATCCTACCCTATCCTCTATCCTATCCTATCCTCTATACTATCCAATCCTCTATCCTATCCTATCCTCAATACTATCCTATCCTCAATACTATCCTATCCTCTATCCTATCCTATCGTCTATCCTATCCTATCCTATCCATCTATCCTATCCATCTATCCTATCAAATCCCCTATCCTATCAAATCCTCTATCCTATCCTCCACCCTATGAAATCCCATATCCTATCATCTGTCCTATCCTATCCTCTATAATATCCTATCCTCTATCCTATCCTATCCTCTATCCTATCCTATCCTATCCTCTATCCTATCCTCTATTCTATCCTATCCTCTATCCTATCCTATCCACTATCCTATCCTATCCTCTATCCTATCCTATCCTCTATCCTATCAAATCCCCTATCCTATCCTCTATCCTATCCTATCCTGTATCATATCCTATCCTCTATCCTCTATCGTATCCAATCCTGTATCCTATCCTATCCTCTATTCTATCCTCTATCCTATCCTATCCTCTATAATATCGTACACTCTATCCTATAATATCGTCTATCCGATCCTATTCTCTATCCTATCCTCTATCCTATCCTCTATCCTATCCTCTATCCTATCCTCTATCCTATCCTATTCTCTATCCTATCCTATCCTCTATCCTATCCTATCTTCTATCCTATCCTATCCTCTATCCTATCCTATCGTCTATCCTATCCTATCCTCTATCCTATCCTATCCTCTATCCTATCCTATCCTCTATCCTATCCTCTATCCTATCCAATCCAATCCCCTATCCTATCCTCTATCCAATCCTATCCTCAATCCTATCCTTTCCTGTATCCTATCCTATTCTCTACCCTATCATATCCTCTATCCTATAATATCCTCTATCCTATTCTATCCTCTATCCTATCATATCCTCTATCCTACCCTATCCTCTATCCTATCCTATCCTCTATCCTATCCTTTCCTCTATCCTATCCTATCCTCTATCCTATCCTATCGACTATCCTATCCTATCCTCTATCCTATCCTATCCTCTATCCTATCCTATCCTCTATTCTATCCTATCCACTATCCTATCCTATCTTCTATCCTATCCTATCCTCTATCCTATCAAATCCCCTATCCTATCCTCTATCCTATCCTATCCTCTATCCTACCCTATCCTCTATCCTATCCTATCCTCTATACTATCCAATCCTCTATCCTATCCTATCCTCAATACTATCCTATCCTCAATACTATCCTATCCTCTATTCTATTATATCGTCTATCCTATCCTATCCTATCCATCTATCCTATCAAATCCCCTATCCTATCAAATCCTCTATCCTATCAAATCCCCTATCCTATCAAATCCTCTATCCTATCCCTTATCCTATCCTATCTTCTATCCTATCCTATCCTCTTTCCTATCAAATCCCCTATCCTATCCTCTATCCTATCCTCTATCCTATCCTATCTTCTATCCTATCCTATCCTCTATCCAATCCTATCCTCAATCCTATCCTTTCCTGTATCCTATCCTATCCTCTATCCTCTATCCTATCCTATTCTCTACCCTATCATATCCTCTATCCTATAATATCCTCTATCCTATCCTATCCTCTATCCAATACTCTGTCGTATCCTATCCTATCCTCTATCCTATCCTATCCTCTATCCTATCCTATCCTCTATCCTATCCATTCCTCTATCCTATCCTATCCTCTATCCTATCCTATCGTCTATCCTACCCTATCCTCTATCCTATCCTATCCTCTATCCTATCCTATCCTCTATCCTATCCTATCCTCTATCCTATCCTATCTTCTATCCTATCCTATCCTCTATCCTATCAAATCCCCTATCCTATGCTCTATCCTATCCTATCGTCTATCCTATCCTCTATCCAATCCTATCCTCTATCCTATCCTATCCTCTGTCCTATCCTATCCTCTATCCTATCCTATCCTCTATCCTATCCTATCCTCTGTCCTATCCTATCCTCTATCCTATCCTATCGTGTATCCTATCCTATCCTCTATCCTATCCTATCTTCTATCCTATCCTATCCTCTATCGTATCAAATCCCCTATCCTATCCTCTATCCTATCCTATCGTCTATCCTATCCTCTACCCAATCCTATCCTCTATCCTATCCTATCCTCTATCCTATCAAATCCTCTATCCTATCCTCTCCTCTATCCTATCCAATCCTCTATCCTATCCTATCCTCTATCCTATCCTATCCTCTATCCTATCCTATCGTCAATCCTGTCCTATCCTCTATCCTATCCTATCCTCTATCCTATCCTTTATCCTAGCCTATCCTCTATCCTATCCAATCCAATCCCCTATCCTATCCTCTATCCAATCCTATCCTCAATCCTATCCTTTCCTGTATCCTATCCTATCCTCTATCCTCTATCCTATCCAATCCTCTGTCCTATCCTATCCTCTATCCTATTCTCTATCCTATCAAATCCCCTATCCTATCCTCTGTCCTATCCTATCCTCTATCCTATCCTATCCTCTATCCTATCCTGTCCTCTATTCTTTCCTATCCTCTATCCTATCCTCTATCCTAGCCTACCCTCTATCCTATCCTATCCAATCCCCTATCCTATCCTCCACCCTATGAAATCCCATATCCTATCATCTGTCCTATCCTATCCTCTATAATATCCTATCCTCTATCCTATCCTATCCTCTATCCTATCCTATCCTATCCACTATCCTATCCTCTATTCTATCCTATCCTCTATCCTATCCTATCCACTATCCTATCCTATCCTCTATCCTATACTATCCTCTATCCTATCAAATCCCCTATCCTATCCTCTATCCTATCCTATCCTGTATCCTATCCTATCCTCTATCCTCTATCGTATCCAATCCTGTATCCTATCCTATCCTCTATTCTATCCTCTATCCTATCCTATCCTCTATAATATCGTACACTCTATCCTATAATATCGTCTATCCGATCCTATTCTCTATCCTATCCTCTATCCTATCCTCTATCCTATCCTCTATCATATCCTATTCTCTATCCTATCCTATCCTCTATCCTATCCTATCTTCTATCCTATCCTATCCTCTATCCTATCCTATCGTCTATCCTATCCTATCCTCTATCCTATCCTATCCTCTATCCCATCCTATCCTCTATCCTATCCTATCCTCTATCCTATCCTATCCTCTATACTATCCTATCCTCTATCCTATCCTATCCTCTATCCTATCCTATCCTATCCTCTATCCTATCCTATCCTCTATCCTATCCTATCCTCTATCCTATCCTATCCTCTATCCTATCCTATCGTCTTTCATATCCTCTATCCTATCCTATCCTCTATCCTATCCTATCCTCTATCCTATCCTATCCTCTATCTTATCCTATCCTCTATCCTATCCTATCCTCTATCCTATCCTATCCTCTATCTTATCCTATCCTCTATCCTATCCTATCCTCTATCCTATCCTATCCTCTATCTTATCCTATCCTCTATCCTATCCTATCCTCTATCCTATCCTCTATCCTATCCTCTATCCTATCCTATCCTCTATGCTATCCTATCCTCTATACTATCCTATCCTCTATCCTATCCTATCCTCTATCCTATCCTATCCTCTATCCTATCCTATCCTATCCTCTATCCTATCCTATCCTCTATCCTATCCTATCCTCTATCCTATCCTATCCTCTATCCTATCCTATCCTTTATCCTATCCTATCCTCTATCCTATCCTATCCTCTATCCTATCCTATCGTCTTTCATATCCTCTATCCTATCCTATCCTCTATCCTATCCTATCCTCTATCCTATCCTATCCTCTGTCCTATCCTATCCTCTATCCTATCCTATCCTCTAACCTATCCTATCCTCTGTCCTATCCTATCCTCTATCCTATCCTAACGTGTATCCTATCCTATCCTCTATCCTATCCTATCTTCTATCCTATCCTATCCTCTATCCTATCAAATCCCCTATCCTATCCTCTATCCTATCCTATCGTCTATCCTATCCTCTATCCTATCCTATCCTCTATCCTATCAAATCCTCTATCCTATCCTCTCCTCTATCCTATCCAATCCTCTATCCTATCCTATCCTCTATCCTATCCTATCCTCTATCCTATCCTATCCTCTATCCTACCCATTCCTCTATCCTATCCTATCCTCTATCCTATCCTATCCTCTATCCTATCCTATCCTATCCTCTATCCTATCCTATCCTCTATCCTATCCTATCCTCTATCCTATCCTATCCTCTATCCTATCCTATCGTCTTTCATATCCTCTATCCTATCCTATCCTCTATCCTATCCTATCCTCTATCCTATCCTATCCTCTATCCTATCCTATCCTCTATCCTATCCTATCCTCTATCCTATCCTATCCTCTATCCTATCCTATCCTATCCTCTATCCTATCCTATCGTCTTTCATATCCTCTATCCTATCCTATCCTCTATCCTATCCTATCCTCTATCCTATCCTATCCTCTATCTTATCCTATCCTCTATCCTATCCTATCCTCTATCCTATCCTATCCTCTATCCTATCCTCTATCCTATCCTATCCTCTATGCTATCCTATCCTCTATCCTATCCTATCCTCTATCCTATCCTATCCTCTATCCTATCCTATCCTATCCTCTATCCTATCCTATCCTCTATCCTATCCTATCCTCTATCCTATCCTATCCTCTATCCTATCCTATCCTCTATCCTATCCTATCCTCTATCCTATCCTATCCTCTATCCTATCCTATCCTCTATCCTATCCTATCCTCTATCCTATCCTATTCTATCGTCTTTCATATCCTCTATCCTATCCTATCCTCTATCCTATCCTATCCTGTACCCTATCCTATCCTCTATCCTATCCTCTATCCTAGCCTATCCTCTATCCTAGCCTATCCTCTATCCTATCCTATCCTCTATCCTATCCTATCTTCGATCCTATCCTATCCTCTATCCTTTCAAATCCCCTATCGTATCCTCTATCCTATCCTATCCTCTATCCTATCCTATCCACTATCCTATCCTATCCTCTATCCTATCCTTTCCTCTATCCTATCCTATCGTCTATCCTATCCTATCCTCTATCCTATCAAATCCCCTATCCTATCCTCTATAGTATCCTATCCTCTATCCTATCCTATCGTCTATCCTATCCTCTATCCTATCCTATCCTCTATCCTACCCTATCATCTATCCTATCAAATCCCCTATCCTATCTTCGATCCTATCCTATCCTCTATCCTATCAAATCCCCTATCGTATCCTCTATCCTATCATATCCTCTATCCTATCCTATCCTCTATCCTATCCTATCGTCTATCCTATCCTGTATCCTATCCTATCCTCTATCCTATCCTATCGTCTATCATATCCTCTATCCTATCGTCTATCCTATCCTATCCTCTATCTTATCCTATCGTCTATCCTATCCTCTATCCTATCCTATCCTCTATCCTACCCTATCATCTATCCTATCCTCTATCCTATCCTATCCTCTATCCTATCCTATCCTCTATCCTATCCTATCCTCTATCCTATCCTATCCTCTATCCTATCCTATCTTCGATCCTATCCTATCCTCTATCCTATCAAATCCCCTATCGTATCCTCTATCCTATCCTGTCCTCTATCCTATCCTATCCTCTATCCTATCCTCTATCTTAGCCTATCCTCTATCCTAGCCTATCCTCTATCCTATCCTATCCAATCCCCTATCCTATGCTCTATCCTATCCTACCCTCTATAATATCGTATACTCTATCATATCCTATCCTCTATCCTATAATATCCTCTATCCTATCAAATCCCCTATCCTATCCTCTATCCTATCCTATCCTCTATCCTATCCTATCCTCTATCCTATCCAATCCAATCCCCTATCCTATCCTCTATCCAATCCTATCCTCAATCCTATCCTTTCCTGTATCCTATCCTATCCTCTATCCTCTATCCTATCCAATCCTCTGTCCTATCCTATCCTCTATCCTATCCTATCGTGTATCCTATTCTCTATCCTATCAAATCCCCTATACTATCCTCTGTCCTATCCTATCCTCTATCCTATCCTATCCTCTATCCTATCCTATCCTCTATCCTATCCTATCCTCTATCCTATCCTCTATCCTAGCCTACCCTCTATCCTATCCTATCCAATCCCCTATCCTATCCTCCACCCTATGAAATCCCATATCCTATCATCTGTCCTATCCTATCCTCTATAATATCCTATCCTCTATCCTATCCTATCCTCTATCCTATCCTATCCTATCCTCTATCCTATCCTCTATTCTATCCTATCCTCTATCCTATCCTATCCACTATCCTATCCTATCCTCTATCCTATCCTATCCTCTATCCTATCAAATCCCCTATCCTATCCTCTATCCTATCCTATCCTGTATCCTATCCTATCCTCTATCCTCTATCGTATCCAATCCTGTATCCTATCCTATCCTCTATCCTATCCTATTCTCTATCCTATCCTATCCTCTATCCTATCCTATCTTCTATCCTATCCTATCCTCTATCCTATCCTATCCTCTATCCTATCCTATCCTCTATCCTATCCTATCCTCTATCCTATCCTATCCTCTATCCTATCCTATCCTCTATCCTATCCTATCGTCTTTCATATCCTCTATCCTATCCTATCCTCTATCCTATCCTATCCTCTATCCTATCCTATCCAATCCCCTATCCTATGCTCTATCATATCCTATCCTCTATCCTATAATATCCTCTATCCTATCAAATCCCCTATCCTATCCTCTATCCTATCCTATCCTGTAACCTATCCAATCCTCTATCCTATCCTCTATCCTATCCTATCCTCTATCCTATCCTATCCTCTATCCTATCGTATCGTCTATCCTATCCTCTATCCTATCCTATCCTCTATCCTACCCTATCATCTATCCTATCAAATCCCCTATCCTATCCTCTATCCTATCCTATCCTCTATCCTATCCTATCCTCTATCCTATCCTATCTTCGATCCTATCCTATCCTCTATCCTATCAAATCCCCTATCGTATCCTCTATCCTATCCTGTCCTCTATCCTATCCTATCCTCTATCCTATCCTCTATCTTAGCCTATCCTCTATCCTAGCCTATCCTCTATCCTATCCTATCCAATCCCCTATCCTATGCTCTATCCTATCCTACCCTCTATAATATCGTACACTCTATCATATCCTATCCTCTATCCTATAATATCCTCTATCCTATCAAATCCCTATCCTATCCTCTATCCTATCCTATCCTCTATCCTATCCTATCCTCTATCCTATCCATTCCTCTATCCTATCCTATCCTCTATCCTATCCTATCGTCTATCCTATCCTATCGTCTATCCTATCCTATCCTCTATCCTATCCTATCCTCTATCCTATCCTATCGTGTATCCTATTCTCTATCCTATCAAATCCCCTATACTATCCTCTGTCCTATCCTATCCTCTATACTATCCTATCCTCTATCCTATCCTATCCTCTATCCTATCCTATCCTCTATCCTATCCTATCCTATCCTCTATCCTATCCTATCCTCTATCCTATCCTATCCTCTATCCTATCCTATCCTATCCTCTATCCTATCCTATCCTCTATCCTATCCTATCCTTTATCCTATCCTATCCTCTATCCTATCCTATCCTCTATCTTATCCTATCCTATCCTCTATCCTATCCTATCCTCTATCCTATCCTATCCTCTATCCTATCCTATCCTCTATGCTATCCTATCCTCTATACTATCCTATCCTCTATCCTATCCTATCCTCTATCCTATCCTATCCTCTATCCTATCCTATCCTCTATCCTATCCTATCCTCTATGCTATCCTATCCTCTATACTATCCTATCCTCTATCCTATCCTATCCTCTATCCTATCCTATCCTCTATCCTATCCTATCCTCTATCCTATCCTATCCTCTATCCTATCCTATCGTCTTTCATATCCTCTATCCTATCCTATCCTCTATCCTATCCTATCCTGTACCCTATCCTATCCTCTATCCTATCAAATCCCCTATCCTATCCTCTATCCTATCCTATCATCAATCCTCTATCCTATCCAATCCTCTATCCTATCCTATCCTCTATCCTATCCTATCCTCTATCCTATCCTATCCTGTATCCTATCCCATCCTCTATCCTATCCTATCGTCTATCATATCATCTATCCTATCCTATCCTCTATCCTATCCTATCATCTATCCTCAATCCTATACTTTCCTGTATCCTATCCAATCCTCCATCCTATCCTATCCTCTATCCTATCCTGTCCTCTATCCTATCCTATCCTCTATCCTATCCTCTATCCTAGCCTATCCTCTATCCTAGCCTATCCTCTATCCTATCCTATCCAATCCCCTATCCTATGCTCTATCCTATCCTACCCTCTATAATATCGTATACTCTATCATATCCTATCCTCTATCCTATAATATCCTCTATCCTATCAAATCCCCTATCCTATCCTCTATCCTATCCTATCCTGTAAACTATCCAATCCTCTATCCTATCCTCTATCCTATCCTATCCTCTATCCTATCCTATCCTCTATCCTATCCTATCCTCTATCCTATCCTATCGTGTATCCTATTCTCTATCCTATCAAATCCCCTATACTATCCTCTGTCCTATCCTATCCTCTATCCTATCCTATCCTCTATCCTATCCTATCCTCTATCCTTTCCTATCCTCTATCCTATCCTCTATCCTAGCCTACCCTCTATCCTATCCTATCCAATCCCCTATCCTATCCTCCACCCTATGAAATCCCATATCCTATCATCTGTCCTATCCTATCCTCTATCCTATCCTATCCTATCCTCTATCCTATCCTATCGTCTTTCATATCCTCTATCCTATCCTATCCTCTATCCTATCCTATCCTCTATCCTATCCTATCCTCTATCTTATCCTATCCTCTATCCTATCCTATCCTCTATCCTATCCTATCCTCTATCCTATCCTCTATCCTATCCTATCCTCTATGCTATCCTATCCTCTATCCTATCCTATCCTCTATCCTATCCTATCCTCTATCCTATCCTATCCTATCCTCTATCCTATCCTATCCTCTATCCTATCCTATCCTCTATCCTATCCTATCCTCTATCCTATCCTATCCTCTATCCTATCCTATCCTCTATCCTATCCTATCCTCTATCCTATCCTATTCTATCGTCTTTCATATCCTCTATCCTATCCTATCCTCTATCCTATCCTATCCTGTACCCTATCCTATCCTCTATCCTATCCTCTATCCTAGCCTATCCTCTATCCTAGCCTATCCTCTATCCTATCCTATCCTCTATCCTATCCTATCTTCGATCCTATCCTATCCTCTATCCTTTCAAATCCCCTATCGTATCCTCTATCCTATCCTATCCTCTATCCTATCCTATCCACTATCCTATCCTATCCTCTATCCTATCCTTTCCTCTATCCTATCCTATCGTCTATCCTATCCTATCCTCTATCCTATCAAATCCCCTATCCTATCCTCTATAGTATCCTATCCTCTATCCTATCCTATCGTCTATCCTATCCTCTATCCTATCCTATCCTCTATCCTACCCTATCATCTATCCTATCAAATCCCCTATCCTATCTTCGATCCTATCCTATCCTCTATCCTATCAAATCCCCTATCGTATCCTCTATCCTATCATATCCTCTATCCTATCCTATCCTCTATCCTATCCTATCGTCTATCCTATCCTGTATCCTATCCTATCCTCTATCCTATCCTATCGTCTATCATATCCTCTATCCTATCGTCTATCCTATACTATCCTCTATCCTATCCTATCCTCTATCTTATCCTATCGTCTATCCTATCCTCTATCCTATCCTATCCTCTATCCTACCCTATCATCTATCCTATCCTCTATCCTATCCTATCCTCTATCCTATCCTATCCTCTATCCTATCCTATCCTCTATCCTATCCTATCCTCTATCCTATCCTATCTTCGATCCTATCCTATCCTCTATCCTATCAAATCCCCTATCGTATCCTCTATCCTATCCTGTCCTCTATCCTATCCTATCCTCTATCCTATCCTCTATCTTAGCCTATCCTCTATCCTAGCCTATCCTCTATCCTATCCTATCCAATCCCCTATCCTATGCTCTATCCTATCCTACCCTCTATAATATCGTATACTCTATCATATCCTATCCTCTATCCTATAATATCCTCTATCCTATCAAATCCCCTATCCTATCCTCTATCCTATCCTATCCTCTATCCTATCCTATCCTCTATCCTATCCAATCCAATCCCCTATCCTATCCTCTATCCAATCCTATCCTCAATCCTATCCTTTCCTGTATCCTATCCTATCCTCTATCCTCTATCCTATCCAATCCTCTGTCCTATCCTATCCTCTATCCTATCCTATCGTGTATCCTATTCTCTATCCTATCAAATCCCCTATACTATCCTCTGTCCTATCCTATCCTCTATCCTATCCTATCCTCTATCCTATCCTATCCTCTATCCTATCCTATCCTCTATCCTATCCTCTATCCTAGCCTACCCTCTATCCTATCCTATCCAATCCCCTATCCTATCCTCCACCCTATGAAATCCCATATCCTATCATCTGTCCTATCCTATCCTCTATAATATCCTATCCTCTATCCTATCCTATCCTCTATCCTATCCTATCCTATCCTCTATCCTATCCTCTATTCTATCCTATCCTCTATCCTATCCTATCCACTATCCTATCCTATCCTCTATCCTATCCTATCCTCTATCCTATCAAATCCCCTATCCTATCCTCTATCCTATCCTATCCTGTATCCTATCCTATCCTCTATCCTCTATCGTATCCAATCCTGTATCCTATCCTATCCTCTATCCTATCCTATTCTCTATCCTATCCTATCCTCTATCCTATCCTATCTTCTATCCTATCCTATCCTCTATCCTATCCTATCCTCTATCCTATCCTATCCTCTATCCTATCCTATCCTCTATCCTATCCTATCCTCTATCCTATCCTATCCTCTATCCTATCCTATCGTCTTTCATATCCTCTATCCTATCCTATCCTCTATCCTATCCTATCCTCTATCCTATCCTATCCAATCCCCTATCCTATGCTCTATCATATCCTATCCTCTATCCTATAATATCCTCTATCCTATCAAATCCCCTATCCTATCCTCTATCCTATCCTATCCTGTAACCTATCCAATCCTCTATCCTATCCTCTATCCTATCCTATCCTCTATCCTATCCTATCCTCTATCCTATCGTATCGTCTATCCTATCCTCTATCCTATCCTATCCTCTATCCTACCCTATCATCTATCCTATCAAATCCCCTATCCTATCCTCTATCCTATCCTATCCTCTATCCTATCCTATCCTCTATCCTATCCTATCTTCGATCCTATCCTATCCTCTATCCTATCAAATCCCCTATCGTATCCTCTATCCTATCCTGTCCTCTATCCTATCCTATCCTCTATCCTATCAAATCCCCTATCCTATGCTCTATCCTATCCTATCGTCTATCCTATCCTCTATCCAATCCTATCCTCTATCCTATCCTATCCTCTGTCCTATCCTATCCTCTATCCTATCCTATCCTCTATCCTATCCTATCCTCTGTCCTATCCTATCCTCTATCCTATCCTATCGTGTATCCTATCCTATCCTCTATCCTATCCTATCTTCTATCCTATCCTATCCTCTATCCTATCGAATCCCCTATCCTATCCTCTATCCTATCCTATCGTCTATCCTATCCTCTATCCTATCCTATCCTCTATCCTATCAAATCCTCTATCCTATCCTCTTCTCTATCCTATCCAATCCTCTATCCTATCCTATCCAATCCAATCCCCTATCCTATCCTCTATCCAATCCTATCCTCAATCCTATCCTTTCCTGTATCCTATCCTATCCTCTATCCTCTATCCTATCCAATCCTCTGTCCTATCCTATCCTCTATCCTATCCTATCGTGTATCCTATTCTCTATCCTATCAAATCCCCTATACTATCCTCTGTCCTATCCTATCCTCTATACTATCCTATCCTCTATCCTATCCTATCCTCTATCCTATCCTATCCTCTATCCTATCCTATCCTATCCTCTATCCTATCCTATCCTCTATCCTATCCTATCCTCTATCCTATCCTATCCTATCCTCTATCCTATCCTATCCTCTATCCTATCCTATCCTCTATCCTATCCTATCCTCTATCCTATCCTATCCTCTATCTTATCCTATCCTATCCTCTATCCTATCCTATCCTCTATCCTATCCTATCCTCTATCCTATCCTATCCTCTATGCTATCCTATCCTCTATACTATCCTATCCTCTATCCTATCCTATCCTCTATCCTATCCTATCCTCTATCCTATCCTATCCTCTATCCTATCCTATCCTCTATGCTATCCTATCCTCTATACTATCCTATCCTCTATCCTATCCTATCCTCTATCCTATCCTATCCTCTATCCTATCCTATCCTCTATCCTATCCTATCCTCTATCCTATCCTATCGTCTTTCATATCCTCTATCCTATCCTATCCTCTATCCTATCCTATCCTGTACCCTATCCTATCCTCTATCCTATCAAATCCCCTATCCTATCCTCTATCCTATCCTATCATCAATCCTCTATCCTATCCAATCCTCTATCCTATCCTATCCTCTATCCTATCCTATCCTCTATCCTATCCTATCCTGTATCCTATCCCATCCTCTATCCTATCCTATCGTCTATCATATCATCTATCCTATCCTATCCTCTATCCTATCCTATCATCTATCCTCAATCCTATACTTTCCTGTATCCTATCCAATCCTCCATCCTATCCTATCCTCTATCCTATCCTGTCCTCTATCCTATCCTATCCTCTATCCTATCCTCTATCCTAGCCTATCCTCTATCCTAGCCTATCCTCTATCCTATCCTATCCAATCCCCTATCCTATGCTCTATCCTATCCTACCCTCTATAATATCGTATACTCTATCATATCCTATCCTCTATCCTATAATATCCTCTATCCTATCAAATCCCCTATCCTATCCTCTATCCTATCCTATCCTGTAAACTATCCAATCCTCTATCCTATCCTCTATCCTATCCTATCCTCTATCCTATCCTATCCTCTATCCTATCCTATCCTCTATCCTATCCTATCGTGTATCCTATTCTCTATCCTATCAAATCCCCTATACTATCCTCTGTCCTATCCTATCCTCTATCCTATCCTATCCTCTATCCTATCCTATCCTCTATCCTTTCCTATCCTCTATCCTATCCTCTATCCTAGCCTACCCTCTATCCTATCCTATCCAATCCCCTATCCTATCCTCCACCCTATGAAATCCCATATCCTATCATCTGTCCTATCCTATCCTCTATAATATCCTATCCTCTATCCTATCCTATCCTCTATCCTATCCTATCCTATCCTCTATCCTATCCTCTATTCTATCCTATCCTCTATCCTATCCTATCCACTATCCTATCCTATCCTCTATCCTATCCTATCCTCTATCCTATCAAATCCCCTATCCTATCCTCTATCCTATCCTATCCTGTATCCTATCCTATCCTCTATCGTATCCAATCCTGTATCCTATCCTATCCTCTATCCTATCCTATTCTCTATCCTATCCTATCCTCTATCCTATCCTATCTTCTATCCTATCCTATCCTCTATCCTATCCTATCCTCTATCCTATCCTATCCTCTATCCTATCCTATCCTCTATCCTATCCTATCCTCTATCCTATCCTATCCTCTATACTATCCTATCCTCTATCCTATCCTATCCTCTATCCTATCCTATCCTCTATCCTATCCTATCCTATCCTCTATCCTATCCT
Source organism: Halictus rubicundus (assembly GCF_050948215.1). Taxonomy (NCBI): domain Eukaryota; kingdom Metazoa; phylum Arthropoda; class Insecta; order Hymenoptera; family Halictidae; genus Halictus; species Halictus rubicundus. The sequence goes on from NW_027488919.1 coordinate 167,454, forward strand.
ATCCTCTATCCTATCCTATCCTCTATCCTATCCTATCCTATCCTCTATCCTATCCTATCCTCTATCCTATCCTATCCTCTATCCTATCCTATCCTCTATCCTATCCTATCCTCTATCTTATCCTATCCTCTATCCTATCCTATCCTCTATCCTATCCTATCCTCTATCCTATCCTATCCTCTATCCTATCCTATCCTCTATGCTATCCTATCCTCTATACTATCCTATCCTCTATCCTATCCTATCCTCTATCCTATCCTATCCTCTATCCTATCCTATCCTCTATCCTATCCTATCCTCTATCCTATCCTATCCTGTACCCTATCCTATCCTCTATCCTATCAAATCCCCTATCCTATCCTCTATCCTATCCTATCATCAATCCTCTATCCTATCCAATCCTCTATCCTATCCTATCCTCTATCCTATCCTATCCTCTATCCTATCCTATCCTGTATCCTATCCCATCCTCTATCCTATCCTATCGTCTATCATATCATCTATCCTATCCTATCCTCTATCCTATCCTATCATCTATCCTCAATCCTATACTTTCCTGTATCCTATCCAATCCTCCATCCTATCCTATCCTCTATCCTATCCTGTCCTCTATCCTATCCTATCCTCTATCCTATCCTCTATCCTAGCCTATCCTCTATCCTAGCCTATCCTCTATCCTATCCTATCCAATCCCCTATCCTATGCTCTATCCTATCCTACCCTCTATAATATCGTATACTCTATCATATCCTATCCTCTATCCTATAATATCCTCTATCCTATCAAATCCCCTATCCTATCCTCTATCCTATCCTATCCTGTAACCTATCCAATCCTCTATCCTATCCTCTATCCTATCCTATCCTCTATCCTATCCTATCCTCTATCCTATCCTATCGTCTATCCTATCCTCTATCCTATACTATCCTCTATCCTACCCTATCATCTATCCTATCAAATCCCCTATCCTATCCTCTATCCTATCCTATCCTCTATCCTATCCTATCCTCTATCCTATCCTATCTTCGATCCTATCCTATCCTCTATCCTTTCAAATCCCCTATCGTATCCTCTATCCTATCCTATCCTCTATCCTATCCTATCCTCTATCCCATCCTATCCTCTATCCTATCCTTTCCTCTATCCTATCCTATCGTCTATCCTATCCTATCCTCTATCCTATCAAATCCCCTATCCTATCCTCTGTCCTATCCTATCCTCTATCCTATCCTATCGTCTATCCTATCCTCTATCCTATCCTATCCTCTATCCTACCCTATCATCTATCCTATCAAATCACCTATCCTATCTTCGATCCTATCCTATCCTCTATCCTATCAAATCCCCTATCGTATCCTCTATCCTATCCTATCCTCTATCCTATCCTATCCTCTATCCTATCCTATCGTCTATCCTATCCTCTATCCTATCCTGTATCCTATCCTATCCTCTATCCTATCCTATCGTCTATCATATCCTCTATCCTATCCTCTATCCTATACTATCCTCTATCCTATCCTATCCTCTATCTTATCCTATCGTCTATCCTATCCTCTATCCTATCCTATCCTCTATCCTACCCTATCATCTATCCTAGCAAATCCCCTATCCTATCCTCTATCCTATCCTATCCTCTATCCTATCCTATCCTCTATCCTATCCTATCCTCTATCCTATCCTATCCTCTATCCTATCCTATCTTCTATCCTATCCTATCCTCTATCCTATCCTATCCTCTATCCTATCCTATCCTCTATCCTATCCTATCCTCTATCCTATCCTATCCTCTATCCTATCCTATCCTCTATACTATCCTATCCTCTATCCTATCCTATCCTCTATCCTATCCTATCCTCTATCCTATCCTATCCTATCCTCTATCCTATCCTATCCTCTATCCTATCCTATCCTCTATCCTATCCTATCCTATCCTCTATCCTATCCTATCCTCTATCCTATCCTATCCTCTATCTTATCCTATCCTCTATCCTATCCTATCCTCTATCCTATCCTATCCTCTATCCTATCCTATCCTCTATCCTATCCTATCCTCTATCCTATCCTATCCTCTATCCTATCCTATCCTCTATGCTATCCTATCCTCTATACTATCCTATCCTCTATCCTATCCTATCCTCTATCCTATCCTATCCTCTATCCTATCCTATCCTCTATCCTATCCTATCCTCTATACTATCCTATCCTCTATCCTATCCTATCCTCTATCCTATCCTATCCTCTATCCTATCCTATCCTATCCTCTATCCTATCCTATCCTCTATCCTATCCTATCCTCTATCCTATCCTATCCTATCCTCTATCCTATCCTATCCTCTATCCTATCCTATCCTCTATCCTATCCTATCCTCTATCCTATCCTATCCTCTATCTTATCCTATCCTCTATCCTATCCTATCCTCTATCCTATCCTATCCTCTATCCTATCCTATCCTCTATCCTATCCTATCCTCTATGCTATCCTATCCTCTATACTATCCTATCCTCTATCCTATCCTATCCTCTATCCTATCCTATCCTCTATCCTATCCTATCCTCTATCCTATCCTATCCTCTATCCTATCCTATCCTCTATCCTATCCTATCCTCTATCCTATCCTATCGTCTTTCATATCCTCTATCCTATCCTATCCTCTATCCTATCCTATCCTGTACCCTATCCTATCCTCTATCCTATCAAATCCCCTATCCTATCCTCTATCCTATCCTATCATCAATCCTCTATCCTATCCAATCCTCTATCCTATCCTATCCTCTATCCTATCCTATCCTCTATCCTATCCTATCCTGTATCCTATCCCATCCTCTATCCTATCCTATCGTCTATCATATCATCTATCCTATCCTATCCTCTATCCTATCCTATCATCTATCCTCAATCCTATACTTTCCTGTATCCTATCCAATCCTCCATCCTATCCTATACTCTATCCTATCCTGTCCTCTATCCTATCCTATCCTCTATCCTATCCTCTATCCTAGCCTATCCTCTATCCTAGCCTATCCTCTATCCTATCCTATCCAATCCCCTATCCTATGCTCTATCCTATCCTACCCTCTATAATATCGTATACTCTATCATATCCTATCCTCTATCCTATAATATCCTCTATCCTATCAAATCCCCTATCCTATCCTCTATCCTATCCTATCCTGTAAACTATCCAATCCTCTATCCTATCCTCTATCCTATCCTATCCTCTATCCCATCCTATCCTCTATCCTATCCTTTCCTCTATCCTATCCTATCGTCTATTATATCCTATCCTCTATCCTATCAAATCCCCTATCCTATCCTCTGTCCTATCCTATCCTCTATCCTATCCTATCGTCTATCCTATCCTCTATCCTATCCTATCCTCTATCCTACCCTATCATCTATCCTATCAAATCACCTATCCTATCTTCGATCCTATCCTATCCTCTTTTCCTATCAAATCCACTATCGTATCCTCTATCCTATCCTATCCTCTATCCTATCCTATCGTCTTTCATATCCTCTATCCTATCCTATCCTCTATCCTATCCTATCCTGTACCCTATCCTATCCTCTATCCTATCCTATCCTGTATCCTATCCCATCCTCTATCCTATCCTATCGTCTATCATATCATCTATCCTATCCTATCCTCTATCCTATCCTATCATCTATCCTCAATCCTATACTTTCCTGTATCCTATCCAATCCTCCATCCTATCCTATCCTCTATCCTATCCTGTCCTCTATCCTATCCTATCCTCTATCCTATCCTCTATCCTAGCCTATCCTCTATCCTAGCCTATCCTCTATCCTATCCTATCCAATCCCCTATCCTATGCTCTATCCTATCCTACCCTCTATAATATCGTATACTCTATCATATCCTATCCTCTATCCTATAATATCCTCTATCCTATCAAATCCCCTATCCTATCCTCTATCCTATCCTATCCTGTAAACTATCCAATCCTCTATCCTATCCTCTATCCTATCCTATCCTCTATCCCATCCTATCCTCTATCCTATCCTTTCCTCTATCCTATCCTATCGTCTATTATATCCTATCCTCTATCCTATCAAATCCCCTATCCTATCCTCTGTCCTATCCTATCCTCTATCCTATCCTATCGTCTATCCTATCCTCTATCCTATCCTATCCTCTATCCTATCCTATCCTCTATCCTATCCTATCGTCTATCCTATCCTCTATCCTATCCTGTATCCTATCCTATCCTCTATCCTATCCTATCGTCTATCATATCCTCTATCCTATCCTCTATCCTATACTATCCTCTATCCTATCCTATCCTCTATCTTATCCTATCGTCTATCCTATCCTCTATCCTATCCTATCCTCTATCCTACCCTATCATCTATCCTATCAAATCCTCTATCCTATCCCCTATCCTATCCTATCCTCTATCCTATCCTATCCTCTATCCTATCCTATCCTCTATCTTATCCTATCCTCTATCCTATCCTATCCTCTATCCTATCCTATCCTCTATCCTATCCTATCCTCTATCCTATCCTATCGTCTATCCTATCCTCTATCCTATCCTATCCTCTATCCTACCCTATCATCTATCCTATCAAATCCCCTATCCTATCCTCTATCCTATCCTATCCTCTATCCTATCCTATCCTCTATCCTATCCTATCTTCGATCCTATCCTATCCTCTATCCTTTCAAATCCCCTATCGTATCCTCTATCCTATCCTATCCTCTCTCCTATCCTATCCTCTATCCTATCCTATCATCTATCCTCAATCCTATCCTTTCCTGTATCCTATCCAATCCTCCATCCTATCCTATCCTCTATCCTATCCTGTCCTCTATCCTATCCTATCCTCTATCCTATCCTCTATCCTAGCCTATCCTCTATCCTAGCCTATCCTCTATCCTAGCCTATCCTCTATCCTAGCCTATCCTCTATCCTATCCTATCCAATCCCCTATCCTATGCTCTATCCTATCCTACCCTCTATAATATCGTATACTCTATCATATCCTATGCTCTATCCTATAATATCCTCTATCCTATCAAATCCCCTATCCTATCCTCTATCCTATCCTATCCTGTATCCTATCCAATCCTCTATCCTATCCTCTATCCTATCCTATCCTCTATCCTATCCTATCTTCGATCCTATCCTGTCCTCTATCCTGTCAAATCCCCTATCGTATCCTCTATCCTATCCTATCCTCTAGCCTATCCTATCCTCTATCCTATCCTATCCTCTATCCTATCGTATCCTCTATCCTATCCTATCCTCTATACTATCCTATCCTCTATCCTATCCTATCCTCTATCCTATCCTATCCTCTATCCTATCCTATCCTATCCTCTATCCTATCCTATCCTCTATCCTATCCTATCCTCTATCCTATCCTATCCTCTATCCTATCCTATCCTCTATCCTATCCTATCCTCTATCCTATCCTATCCTCTATCCTATCCTATCCTCTATCCTATCCTATCCTCTATCCTATCCTATCCTCTATCCTATCCTATCCTCTATCCTATCCTATCCTCTATCCTATCCTATCGTCTTTCATATCCTCTATCCTATCCTATCCTCTATCCTATCCTATCCTCTATCCTATCCTATCCTCTATCTTATCCTATCCTCTATCCTATCCTATCCTCTATCCTATCCTATCCTCTATCCTATCCTATCCTCTATCCTATCCTATCCTCTATCCTATCCTATCCTCTATCCTATCCTATCCTATCCTCTATCCTATCCTATCCTATCCTCTATCCTATCCTATCCTATCCTCTATCCTATCCTATCCTCTATCCTATCCTATCCTCTATCCTATCCTATCGTCTTTCATATCCTCTATCCTATCCTATAGTCTATCCTATCCTATCCTCTACCCTATCCTATCCTCTATCCTATCAAATCCCCTATCCTATCCTCTATCCTATCCTATCATCTATCCTCTATCCTATCCAATCCTCTATCCTATCCTATCCTCTATCCTATCCTATCATCTATCCTCTATCCTATCCAATCGTCTATCCTATTCTATCCTCTATCCTATCCTATCCTCTATCCTATCCTATCCTGTATCCTATCCTCTATCCTATCCTATCCTGTATCCTATCCCATCCTCTATCCTATCCTATCGTCTATCATATCCTCTATCCTATCCTATCCTCTATCCTATCCTATCATCTATCCTCAATCCTATACTTTCCTGTATCCTATCCAATCCTCCATCCTATCCTATCCTCTATCCTATCCTGTCCTCTATCCTATCCTATCCTCTATCCTATCATCTATCCTAGCCTATCCTCTATCCTAGCCTATCCTCTATCCTATCCTATCCAATCCCCTATCCTATGCTCTATCCTATCCTACCCTCTATAATATCGTATACTCTATCATATCCTATCCTCTATCCTATAATATCCTCTATCCTATCAAATCCCCTATCCTATCCTCTATCCTATCCTATCCTCAATCCTATCCTTTCCTGTATCCTATCCTATCCTCTATCCTCTATCCTATCCTATTCTCTACCCTATCATATCCTCTATCCTATAATATCCTCTATCCTATCCTATCCTCTATCCAATACTCTGTCGTATCCTATCCTCTATTCTATCCTCTATCCTATCCTATCCTCTATAATATCGTACACTCTATCCTATAATATCGTCTATCCGATCCTATTCTCTATCCTATCCTCTATCCTATCCTCTATCCTATCCTATTCTCTATCCTATCCTATCCTCTATCCTATCCTATCTTCTATCCTATCCTATCCTCTATCCTATCCTATCGTCTATCCTATCCTATCCTCTATCCTATCCTATCCTCTATCCTATCCTATCCTCTATCCTATCCTATCCTCTATCCTATCCTATTCTCTATACTATCCTATCCTCTATCCTATCCTATCCTCTATCCTATCAAATCCCCTATCCTATCCTCTATCCTATCCTATCCTGTATCCTATCCTATCCTCTATCCTCTATCGTATCCAATCCTGTATCCTATCCTATCCTCTATTCCATCCTCTATCCTATCCTATCCTCTATAATATCGTACACTCTATCCTATAATATCGTCTATCCGATCCTATTCTCTATCCTATCCTCTATCCTATCCTCTATCCTATCCTCTATCCTATCCTATTCTCTATCCTATCCTATCCTCTATCCTATCCTATCTTCTATCCTATCCTATCCTCTATCCTATCCTATCCTCTATCCTATCCTATCCTCTATCCTATCCTATCGTCTTTCATATACTCTATCCTATCCTATCCTCTATCCTATCCTATCCTCTATCCTATCCTATCCTCTATCCTATCCTATCGTCTTTCATATCCTCTATCCTATCCTATCCTCTATCCTATCCTATCCTCTATCCTATCCTATCCTCTATCTTATCCTATCCTCTATCCTATCCTATCCTCTATCCTATCCTATCCTCTATCTTATCCTATCCTCTATCCTATCCTATCCTCTATCCTATCCTATCCTCTATCCTATCCTCTATCCTATCCTATCCTCTATGCTATCCTATCGTCTATACTATCCTATCCTCTATCCTATCCTATCCTCTATCCTATCCTATCCTCTATCCTATCCTGTCCTATCGTCTATCCTATCCTATCCTCTATCCTATCCTATCGTCTTTCATATCCTCTATCCTATCCTATCCTCTATCCTATCCTATCCTCTATCCTATCCTATCCTCTATCTTATCCTATCCTCTATCCTATCCTATCCTCTATACTATCCTATCCTCTATCCTATCCTATCCTCTATCCTATCCTATCCTCTATCCTATCCTATCCTATCCTCTATCCTATCCTATCCTCTATCCTATCCTATCCTCTATCCTATCCTATCCTCTATCCTATCCTATCCTCTATCCTATCCTATCCTCTATCCTATCCTATCCTCTATCCTATCCTATCCTCTATCCTATCCTATCGTCTTTCATATCCTCTATCCTATCCTATCCTCTATCCTATCCTATCCTCTATCCTATCCTATCCTCTGTCCTATCCTATTCTCTATCTTATCCTATCATCTATCCTATCCTATCCTCTGTCCTATCCTATCCTCTATCCTATCCTATCGTGTATCCTATCCTATCCTCTATCCTATCCTATCTTCTATCCTATCCTATCCTCTATCCTATCAAATCCCCTATCCTATCCTCTATCCTATCCTATCGTCTATCCTATCCTCTATCCTATCCTATCCTCTATCCTATCAAATCCTCTATCCTATCCTCTCCTCTATCCTATCCAATCCTCTATCCTATCCTATCCTCTATCCTATCCTATCCTCTATCCTATCCTATCCTCTATCCTATCCATTCCTCTATCCTATCCTATCCTCTATCCTATCCTATCCTCTATCCTATCCTATCCTATCCTCTATCCTATCCTATCCTCTATCCTATCCTATCGTCTTTCATATCCTCTATCCTATCCTATCCTCTATCCTATCCTATCCTCTATCCTATCCTATCCTCTATCGTATCCTATCCTCTATCCTATCCTATCCTCTATCCTATCCTATCCTCTATCCTATCCTATCGTCTTTCATATCCTCTATCCTATCCTATCCTCTATCCTATCCTATCCTCTATCCTATCCTATCCTCTATCTTATCCTATCCTCTATCCTATCCTATCCTCTATCCTATCCTATGCTCTATCCTATCCTCTATCCTATCCTATCCTCTATGCTATCCTATCCTCGATCCTATCAAATCCTCTATCCTATCCTATCCTCTATCCTATCCTATCCTATCCTCTATCCTATCCTATCCTCTATCCTATCCTATCCTCTATCCTATCCTATCCTCTATCCTATCCTATCCTCTATCCTATCCTATCCTCTATCCTATCCTATCCTCTATCCTATCCTATCGTCTTTCATATCCTCTATCCTATCCTATCCTCTATCCTATCCTATCCTGTACCCTATCCTATCCTCTATCCTATCCTCTATCCTAGCCTATCCTCTATCCTAGCCTATCCTCTATCCTATCCTATCCAATCCCCTATCCTATGCTCTATCATATCCTATCCTCTATCCTATAATATCCTCTATCCTATCAAATCCCCTATCCTATCCTCTATCCTATCCTATCCTGTAACCTATCCAATCCTCTATCCTATCCTCTATCCTATCCTATCCTCTATCCTATCCTATCCATATCCTATCCTATCGTCTATCCTATCCTCTATCCTATCCTATCCTCTATCCTACCCTATCATCTATCCTATCAAATCCCCTATCCTATCCTCTATCCTATCCTATCCTCTATCCTATCCTATCCTCTATCCTATCCTATCTTCGATCCTATCCTATCCTCTATCCTTTCAAATCCCCTATCGTATCCTCTATCCTATCCTATCCTCTATCCTATCCTATCCTCTATCCTATCCTATCCTCTATCCTATCCTTTCCTCTATCCTATCCTATCGTCTATCCTATCCTATCCTCTTTCCTATCAAATCCCCTATCCTATCCTCTATCCTATCCTCTATCCTATCCTCTATCCTATCCTATCTTCTATCCTATCCTATCCTCTATCCAATCCTATCCTCAATCCTATCCTTTCCTGTATCCTATCCTATCCTCTATCCTCTATCCTATCCTATTCTCTACCCTATCATATCCCCTATCCTATAATATCCTCTATCCTATCCTATCCTCTATCCAATACTCTGTCGTATCCTATCCTCTATCCTATCCTATCCTCTATCCTATCCTATCCTCTATCCTATCCTATCCTCTATCCTATCCTATCCTCTATCCTATCCTATCCTCTATCCTATCCTATCCTCTATCCTATCCATTCCTCTATCCTATAATATCCTCTATCCTATCCTATCGTCTATCCTATCCTATCCTCTATCCTATCCTATCCTCTATCCTATCCTATCCTCTATCCTATCCTATCCTCAATCCTATCCTTTCCTGTATCCTATCCTATCCTCTATCCTCTATCCTATCCAATCCTCTGTCCTATCCTATCCTCTATCCTATCCTATCGTGTATCCTATCCTCTATCCTATCAAATCCCCTATCCTATCCTCTATCCTATCCTATCCTCTATCCTATCCTACCCTCTATCCTATCCTATCCTCTATCCTATCGTATCCTCTACCCTATCATAACCTCTATCCTATCCTATCCTCTATCCTATCCTATCCTCTATCCTATCCTATCCTCTATCCTTTCCTATCCTCTATCCTATCCTCTATCCTAGCCTATCCTCTATCCTATCCTATCCTATCGTGTATCCTATCCTCTATCCAATCCTATCCTCATTCCTATCCTTCCCTGTATCCTATCCTATCCTCTATCCTCTATCGTATCGAATCCTCTGTCCTATCCTATCCTCTATCCTATCCTATCGTGTATCCTATCCTCTATCCTATCCTATCCACTATCCTATCAAATCCTCTATCCTCTCCTCTCCTCTATCCTATCCAATCCTCTATCCTACCCTATCCTCTATCCTATCCTATCCTCTATCCTATCCTTTCCTCTATCCTATCCTATCCTCTATCCTATCCTATCCTATCCTCTATCCTATCCTATCCTCCATCCTATCCTATCCTCTATCCTATCCTATCCACTATCCTATCCTATCTTCTATCCTATCCTATCCTCTATCCTATCAAATCCCCTATCCTATCCTCTATCCTATCCTATCCTCTATCCTACCCTATCCTCTATCCTATCCTATCCTCTATACTATCCAATCCTCTATCCTATCCTATCCTCAATACTATCCTATCCTCAATACTATCCTATCCTCTATCCTATCCTATCGTCTATCCTATCCTATCCTATCCATCTATCCTATCCATCTATCCTATCAAATCCCCTATCCTATCAAATCCTCTATCCTATCCTCCACCCTATGAAATCCCATATCCTATCATCTGTCCTATCCTATCCTCTATAATATCCTATCCTCTATCCTATCCTATCCTCTATCCTATCCTATCCTATCCTCTATCCTATCCTCTATTCTATCCTATCCTCTATCCTATCCTATCCACTATCCTATCCTATCCTCTATCCTATCCTATCCTCTATCCTATCAAATCCCCTATCCTATCCTCTATCCTATCCTATCCTGTATCATATCCTATCCTCTATCCTCTATCGTATCCAATCCTGTATCCTATCCTATCCTCTATTCTATCCTCTATCCTATCCTATCCTCTATAATATCGTACACTCTATCCTATAATATCGTCTATCCGATCCTATTCTCTATCCTATCCTCTATCCTATCCTCTATCCTATCCTCTATCCTATCCTCTATCCTATCCTATTCTCTATCCTATCCTATCCTCTATCCTATCCTATCTTCTATCCTATCCTATCCTCTATCCTATCCTATCGTCTATCCTATCCTATCCTCTATCCTATCCTATCCTCTATCCTATCCTATCCTCTATCCTATCCTATCCTCTATCCTATCCAATCCTCTATCCTATCCTATCCTCTATCCTATCCTATCCTATAACCTATCCTATCGTCAATCCTGTCCTATCCTCTATCCTATCCTATCCTCTATCCTATCCTCTATCCTATCCAATCCAATCCCCTATCCTATCCTCTATCCAATCCTATCCTCAATCCTATCCTTTCCTGTATCCTATCCTATTCTCTACCCTATCATATCCTCTATCCTATAATATCCTCTATCCTATTCTATCCTCTATCCTATCATATCCTCTATCCTACCCTATCCTCTATCCTATCCTATCCTCTATCCTATCCTTTCCTCTATCCTATCCTATCCTCTATCCTATCCTATCGACTATCCTATCCTATCCTCTATCCTATCCTATCCTCTATCCTATCCTATCCTCTATTCTATCCTATCCACTATCCTATCCTATCTTCTATCCTATCCTATCCTCTATCCTATCAAATCCCCTATCCTATCCTCTATCCTATCCTATCCTCTATCCTACCCTATCCTCTATCCTATCCTATCCTCTATACTATCCAATCCTCTATCCTATCCTATCCTCAATCCTATCCTTTCCTGTATCCTATCCTATCCTCTATCCTCTATCCTATCCAATCCTCTGTCCTATCCTATCCTCTATCCTATCCTATCGTGTATCCTATCCTCTATCCTATCAAATCCCCTATCCTATCCTCTATCCTATCCTATCCTCTATCCTATCCTACCCTCTATCCTATCCTATCCTCTATCCTATCGTATCCTCTACCCTATCATAACCTCTATCCTATCCTATCCTCTATCCTATCCTATCCTCTATCCTATCCTATCCTCTATCCTTTCCTATCCTCTATCCTATCCTCTATCCTAGCCTATCCTCTATCCTATCCTATCCTATCGTGTATCCTATCCTCTATCCAATCCTATCCTCATTCCTATCCTTCCCTGTATCCTATCCTATCCTCTATCCTCTATCGTATCGAATCCTCTGTCCTATCCTATCCTCTATCCTATCCTATCGTGTATCCTATCCTCTATCCTATCCTATCCACTATCCTATCAAATCCTCTATCCTCTCCTCTCCTCTATCCTATCCAATCCTCTATCCTACCCTATCCTCTATCCTATCCTATCCTCTATCCTATCCTTTCCTCTATCCTATCCTATCCTCTATCCTATCCTATCCTATCCTCTATCCTATCCTATCCTCCATCCTATCCTATCCTCTATCCTATCCTATCCACTATCCTATCCTATCTTCTATCCTATCCTATCCTCTATCCTATCAAATCCCCTATCCTATCCTCTATCCTATCCTATCCTCTATCCTACCCTATCCTCTATCCTATCCTATCCTCTATACTATCCAATCCTCTATCCTATCCTATCCTCAATACTATCCTATCCTCAATACTATCCTATCCTCTATCCTATCCTATCGTCTATCCTATCCTATCCTATCCATCTATCCTATCCATCTATCCTATCAAATCCCCTATCCTATCAAATCCTCTATCCTATCCTCCACCCTATGAAATCCCATATCCTATCATCTGTCCTATCCTATCCTCTATAATATCCTATCCTCTATCCTATCCTATCCTCTATCCTATCCTATCCTATCCTCTATCCTATCCTCTATTCTATCCTATCCTCTATCCTATCCTATCCACTATCCTATCCTATCCTCTATCCTATCCTATCCTCTATCCTATCAAATCCCCTATCCTATCCTCTATCCTATCCTATCCTGTATCATATCCTATCCTCTATCCTCTATCGTATCCAATCCTGTATCCTATCCTATCCTCTATTCTATCCTCTATCCTATCCTATCCTCTATAATATCGTACACTCTATCCTATAATATCGTCTATCCGATCCTATTCTCTATCCTATCCTCTATCCTATCCTCTATCCTATCCTCTATCCTATCCTCTATCCTATCCTATTCTCTATCCTATCCTATCCTCTATCCTATCCTATCTTCTATCCTATCCTATCCTCTATCCTATCCTATCGTCTATCCTATCCTATCCTCTATCCTATCCTATCCTCTATCCTATCCTATCCTCTATCCTATCCTATCCTCTATCCTATCCAATCCTCTATCCTATCCTATCCTCTATCCTATCCTATCCTATAACCTATCCTATCGTCAATCCTGTCCTATCCTCTATCCTATCCTATCCTCTATCCTATCCTCTATCCTATCCAATCCAATCCCCTATCCTATCCTCTATCCAATCCTATCCTCAATCCTATCCTTTCCTGTATCCTATCCTATTCTCTACCCTATCATATCCTCTATCCTATAATATCCTCTATCCTATTCTATCCTCTATCCTATCATATCCTCTATCCTACCCTATCCTCTATCCTATCCTATCCTCTATCCTATCCTTTCCTCTATCCTATCCTATCCTCTATCCTATCCTATCGACTATCCTATCCTATCCTCTATCCTATCCTATCCTCTATCCTATCCTATCCTCTATTCTATCCTATCCACTATCCTATCCTATCTTCTATCCTATCCTATCCTCTATCCTATCAAATCCCCTATCCTATCCTCTATCCTATCCTATCCTCTATCCTACCCTATCCTCTATCCTATCCTATCCTCTATACTATCCAATCATCTATCCTATCCTATCCTCAATACTATCCTATCCTCAATACTATCCTATCCTCTATCCTATTATATCGTCTATCCTATCCTATCCTATCCATCTATCCTATCAAATCCCCTATCCTATCAAATCCTCTATCCTATCAAATCCCCTATCCTATCAAATCCTCTATCCTATCCCTTATCCTATCCTATCTTCTATCCTATCCTATCCTCTTTCCTATCAAATCCCCTATCCTATCCTCTATCCTATCCTCTATCCTATCCTATCTTCTATCCTATCCTATCCTCTATCCAATCCTATCCTCAATCCTATCCTTTCCTGTATCCTATCCTATCCTCTATCCTCTATCCTATCCTATTCTCTACCCTATCATATCCTCTATCCTATAATATCCTCTATCCTATCCTATCCTCTATCCAATACTCTGTCGTATCCTATCCTATCCTCTATCCTATCCTATCCTCTATCCTATCCTATCCTCTATCCTATCCATTCCTCTATCCTATCCTATCCTCTATCCTATCCTATCGTCTATCCTACCCTATCCTCTATCCTATCAAATCCCCTATCCTATCCTCTATCCTATCCTATCCTGTATCCTATCCTATCCTCTATCCTCTATCGTATCCAATCCTGTATCCTATCCTATCCTCTATTCTATCCTCTATCCTATCCTATCCTCTATAATATCGTACACTCTATCCTATAATATCGTCTATCCGATCCTATTCTCTATCCTATCCTCTATCCTATCCTCTATCCTATCCTCTATCATATCCTATTCTCTATCCTATCCTATCCTCTATCCTATCCTATCTTCTATCCTATCCTATCCTCTATCCTATCCTATCGTCTATCCTATCCTATCCTCTATCCTATCCTATCCTCTATCCCATCCTATCCTCTATCCTATCCTATCCTCTATCCTATCCTATCCTCTATACTATCCTATCCTCTATCCTATCCTATCCTCTATCCTATCCTATCCTATCCTCTATCCTATCCTATCCTCTATCCTATCCTATCCTCTATCCTATCCTATCCTCTATCCTATCCTATCGTCTTTCATATCCTCTATCCTATCCTATCCTCTATCCTATCCTATCCTCTATCCTATCCTATCCTCTATCTTATCCTATCCTCTATCCTATCCTATCCTCTATCCTATCCTATCCTCTATCTTATCCTATCCTCTATCCTATCCTATCCTCTATCCTATCCTATCCTCTATCTTATCCTATCCTCTATCCTATCCTATCCTCTATCCTATCCTCTATCCTATCCTCTATCCTATCCTATCCTCTATCCTATCCTATCCTATCCTCTATCCTATCCTATCCTCTATCCTATCCTATCCTCTATCCTATCCTATCCTCTATCCTATCCTATCCTTTATCCTATCCTATCCTCTATCCTATCCTATCCTCTATCCTATCCTATCGTCTTTCATATCCTCTATCCTATCCTATCCTCTATCCTATCCTATCCTCTATCCTATCCTATCCTCTGTCCTATCCTATCCTCTATCCTATCCTATCCTCTAACCTATCCTATCCTCTGTCCTATCCTATCCTCTATCCTATCCTAACGTGTATCCTATCCTATCCTCTATCCTATCCTATCTTCTATCCTATCCTATCCTCTATCCTATCAAATCCCCTATCCTATCCTCTATCCTATCCTATCGTCTATCCTATCCTCTATCCTATCCTATCCTCTATCCTATCAAATCCTCTATCCTATCCTCTCCTCTATCCTATCCAATCCTCTATCCTATCCTATCCTCTATCCTATCCTATCCTCTATCCTATCCTATCCTCTATCCTACCCATTCCTCTATCCTATCCTATCCTCTATCCTATCCTATCCTCTATCCTATCCTATCCTATCCTCTATCCTATCCTATCCTCTATCCTATCCTATCCTCTATCCTATCCTATCGTCTTTCATATCCTCTATCCTATCCTATCCTCTATCCTATCCTATCCTCTATCCTATCCTATCCTCTATCCTATCCTATCCTCTATCCTATCCTATCCTCTATCCTATCCTATCCTCTATCCTATCCTATCCTATCCTCTATCCTATCCTATCGTCTTTCATATCCTCTATCCTATCCTATCCTCTATCCTATCCTATCCTCTATCCTATCCTATCCTCTATCTTATCCTATCCTCTATCCTATCCTATCCTCTATCCTATCCTATCCTCTATCCTATCCTCTATCCTATCCTATCCTCTATGCTATCCTATCCTCTATCCTATCCTATCCTCTATCCTATCCTATCCTCTATCCTATCCTATCCTATCCTCTATCCTATCCTATCCTCTATCCTATCCTATCCTCTATCCTATCCTATCCTCTATCCTATCCTATCCTCTATCCTATCCTATCCTCTATCCTATCCTATCCTCTATCCTATCCTATCCTCTATCCTATCCTATTCTATCGTCTTTCATATCCTCTATCCTATCCTATCCTCTATCCTATCCTATCCTGTACCCTATCCTATCCTCTATCCTATCCTCTATCCTAGCCTATCCTCTATCCTAGCCTATCCTCTATCCTATCCTATCCTCTATCCTATCCTATCTTCGATCCTATCCTATCCTCTATCCTTTCAAATCCCCTATCGTATCCTCTATCCTATCCTATCCTCTATCCTATCCTATCCACTATCCTATCCTATCCTCTATCCTATCCTTTCCTCTATCCTATCCTATCGTCTATCCTATCCTATCCTCTATCCTATCAAATCCCCTATCCTATCCTCTATAGTATCCTATCCTCTATCCTATCCTATCGTCTATCCTATCCTCTATCCTATCCTATCCTCTATCCTACCCTATCATCTATCCTATCAAATCCCCTATCCTATCTTCGATCCTATCCTATCCTCTATCCTATCAAATCCCCTATCGTATCCTCTATCCTATCATATCCTCTATCCTATCCTATCCTCTATCCTATCCTATCGTCTATCCTATCCTGTATCCTATCCTATCCTCTATCCTATCCTATCGTCTATCATATCCTCTATCCTATCGTCTATCCTATCCTATCCTCTATCTTATCCTATCGTCTATCCTATCCTCTATCCTATCCTATCCTCTATCCTACCCTATCATCTATCCTATCCTCTATCCTATCCTATCCTCTATCCTATCCTATCCTCTATCCTATCCTATCCTCTATCCTATCCTATCCTCTATCCTATCCTATCTTCGATCCTATCCTATCCTCTATCCTATCAAATCCCCTATCGTATCCTCTATCCTATCCTGTCCTCTATCCTATCCTATCCTCTATCCTATCCTCTATCTTAGCCTATCCTCTATCCTAGCCTATCCTCTATCCTATCCTATCCAATCCCCTATCCTATGCTCTATCCTATCCTACCCTCTATAATATCGTATACTCTATCATATCCTATCCTCTATCCTATAATATCCTCTATCCTATCAAATCCCCTATCCTATCCTCTATCCTATCCTATCCTCTATCCTATCCTATCCTCTATCCTATCCAATCCAATCCCCTATCCTATCCTCTATCCAATCCTATCCTCAATCCTATCCTTTCCTGTATCCTATCCTATCCTCTATCCTCTATCCTATCCAATCCTCTGTCCTATCCTATCCTCTATCCTATCCTATCGTGTATCCTATTCTCTATCCTATCAAATCCCCTATACTATCCTCTGTCCTATCCTATCCTCTATCCTATCCTATCCTCTATCCTATCCTATCCTCTATCCTATCCTATCCTCTATCCTATCCTCTATCCTAGCCTACCCTCTATCCTATCCTATCCAATCCCCTATCCTATCCTCCACCCTATGAAATCCCATATCCTATCATCTGTCCTATCCTATCCTCTATAATATCCTATCCTCTATCCTATCCTATCCTCTATCCTATCCTATCCTATCCTCTATCCTATCCTCTATTCTATCCTATCCTCTATCCTATCCTATCCACTATCCTATCCTATCCTCTATCCTATCCTATCCTCTATCCTATCAAATCCCCTATCCTATCCTCTATCCTATCCTATCCTGTATCCTATCCTATCCTCTATCCTCTATCGTATCCAATCCTGTATCCTATCCTATCCTCTATCCTATCCTATTCTCTATCCTATCCTATCCTCTATCCTATCCTATCTTCTATCCTATCCTATCCTCTATCCTATCCTATCCTCTATCCTATCCTTTATCCTAGCCTATCCTCTATCCTATCCAATCCAATCCCCTATCCTATCCTCTATCCAATCCTATCCTCAATCCTATCCTTTCCTGTATCCTATCCTATCCTCTATCCTCTATCCTATCCAATCCTCTGTCCTATCCTATCCTCTATCCTATTCTCTATCCTATCAAATCCCCTATCCTATCCTCTGTCCTATCCTATCCTCTATCCTATCCTATCCTCTATCCTATCCTGTCCTCTATTCTTTCCTATCCTCTATCCTATCCTCTATCCTAGCCTACCCTCTATCCTATCATATCCAATCCCCTATCCTATCCTCCACCCTATGAAATCCCATATCCTATCATCTGTCCTATCCTATCCTCTATAATATCCTATCCTCTATCCTATCCTATCCTCTATCCTATCCTATCCTATCCACTATCCTATCCTCTATTCTATCCTATCCTCTATCCTATCCTATCCACTATCCTATCCTATCCTCTATCCTATACTATCCTCTATCCTATCAAATCCCCTATCCTATCCTCTATCCTATCCTATCCTGTATCCTATCCTATCCTCTATCCTCTATCGTATCCAATCCTGTATCCTATCCTATCCTCTATTCTATCCTCTATCCTATCCTATCCTCTATAATATCGTACACTCTATCCTATAATATCGTCTATCCGATCCTATTCTCTATCCTATCCTCTATCCTATCCTCTATCCTATCCTCTATCATATCCTATTCTCTATCCTATCCTATCCTCTATCCTATCCTATCTTCTATCCTATCCTATCCTCTATCCTATCCTATCGTCTATCCTATCCTATCCTCTATCCTATCCTATCCTCTATCCCATCCTATCCTCTATCCTATCCTATCCTCTATCCTATCCTATCCTCTATACTATCCTATCCTCTATCCTATCCTATCCTCTATCCTATCCTATCCTATCCTCTATCCTATCCTATCCTCTATCCTATCCTATCCTCTATCCTATCCTATCCTCTATCCTATCCTATCGTCTTTCATATCCTCTATCCTATCCTATCCTCTATCCTATCCTATCCTCTATCCTATCCTATCCTCTATCTTATCCTATCCTCTATCCTATCCTATCCTCTATCCTATCCTATCCTCTATCTTATCCTATCCTCTATCCTATCCTATCCTCTATCCTATCCTATCCTCTATCTTATCCTATCCTCTATCCTATCCTATCCTCTATCCTATCCTCTATCCTATCCTCTATCCTATCCTATCCTCTATGCTATCCTATCCTCTATACTATCCTATCCTCTATCCTATCCTATCCTCTATCCTATCCTATCCTCTATCCTATCCTATCCTATCCTCTATCCTATCCTATCCTCTATCCTATCCTATCCTCTATCCTATCCTATCCTCTATCCTATCCTATCCTTTATCCTATCCTATCCTCTATCCTATCCTATCCTCTATCCTATCCTATCGTCTTTCATATCCTCTATCCTATCCTATCCTCTATCCTATCCTATCCTCTATCCTATCCTATCCTCTGTCCTATCCTATCCTCTATCCTATCCTATCCTCTAACCTATCCTATCCTCTGTCCTATCCTATCCTCTATCCTATCCTAACGTGTATCCTATCCTATCCTCTATCCTATCCTATCTTCTATCCTATCCTATCCTCTATCCTATCAAATCCCCTATCCTATCCTCTATCCTATCCTATCGTCTATCCTATCCTCTATCCTATCCTATCCTCTATCCTATCAAATCCTCTATCCTATCCTCTCCTCTATCCTATCCAATCCTCTATCCTATCCTATCCTCTATCCTATCCTATCCTCTATCCTATCCTATCCTCTATCCTACCCATTCCTCTATCCTATCCTATCCTCTATCCTATCCTATCCTCTATCCTATCCTATCCTATCCTCTATCCTATCCTATCCTCTATCCTATCCTATCCTCTATCCTATCCTATCGTCTTTCATATCCTCTATCCTATCCTATCCTCTATCCTATCCTATCCTCTATCCTATCCTATCCTCTATCCTATCCTATCCTCTATCCTATCCTATCCTCTATCCTATCCTATCCTCTATCCTATCCTATCCTATCCTCTATCCTATCCTATCGTCTTTCATATCCTCTATCCTATCCTATCCTCTATCCTATCCTATCCTCTATCCTATCCTATCCTCTATCTTATCCTATCCTCTATCCTATCCTATCCTCTATCCTATCCTATCCTCTATCCTATCCTCTATCCTATCCTATCCTCTATGCTATCCTATCCTCTATCCTATCCTATCCTCTATCCTATCCTATCCTCTATCCTATCCTATCCTATCCTCTATCCTATCCTATCCTCTATCCTATCCTATCCTCTATCCTATCCTATCCTCTATCCTATCCTATCCTCTATCCTATCCTATCCTCTATCCTATCCTATCCTCTATCCTATCCTATCCTCTATCCTATCCTATCCTCTATCCTATCCTATCCTCTATCCTATCCTATTCTATCGTCTTTCATATCCTCTATCCTATCCTATCCTCTATCCTATCCTATCCTGTACCCTATCCTATCCTCTATCCTATCCTCTATCCTAGCCTATCCTCTATCCTAGCCTATCCTCTATCCTATCCTATCCTCTATCCTATCCTATCTTCGATCCTATCCTATCCTCTATCCTTTCAAATCCCCTATCGTATCCTCTATCCTATCCTATCCTCTATCCTATCCTATCCACTATCCTATCCTATCCTCTATCCTATCCTTTCCTCTATCCTATCCTATCGTCTATCCTATCCTATCCTCTATCCTATCAAATCCCCTATCCTATCCTCTATAGTATCCTATCCTCTATCCTATCCTATCGTCTATCCTATCCTCTATCCTATCCTATCCTCTATCCTACCCTATCATCTATCCTATCAAATCCCCTATCCTATCTTCGATCCTATCCTATCCTCTATCCTATCAAATCCCCTATCGTATCCTCTATCCTATCATATCCTCTATCCTATCCTATCCTCTATCCTATCCTATCGTCTATCCTATCCTGTATCCTATCCTATCCTCTATCCTATCCTATCGTCTATCATATCCTCTATCCTATCGTCTATCCTATCCTATCCTCTATCTTATCCTATCGTCTATCCTATCCTCTATCCTATCCTATCCTCTATCCTACCCTATCATCTATCCTATCCTCTATCCTATCCTATCCTCTATCCTATCCTATCCTCTATCCTATCCTATCCTCTATCCTATCCTATCCTCTATCCTATCCTATCTTCGATCCTATCCTATCCTCTATCCTATCAAATCCCCTATCGTATCCTCTATCCTATCCTGTCCTCTATCCTATCCTATCCTCTATCCTATCCTCTATCTTAGCCTATCCTCTATCCTAGCCTATCCTCTATCCTATCCTATCCAATCCCCTATCCTATGCTCTATCCTATCCTACCCTCTATAATATCGTATACTCTATCATATCCTATCCTCTATCCTATAATATCCTCTATCCTATCAAATCCCCTATCCTATCCTCTATCCTATCCTATCCTCTATCCTATCCTATCCTCTATCCTATCCAATCCAATCCCCTATCCTATCCTCTATCCAATCCTATCCTCAATCCTATCCTTTCCTGTATCCTATCCTATCCTCTATCCTCTATCCTATCCAATCCTCTGTCCTATCCTATCCTCTATCCTATCCTATCGTGTATCCTATTCTCTATCCTATCAAATCCCCTATACTATCCTCTGTCCTATCCTATCCTCTATCCTATCCTATCCTCTATCCTATCCTATCCTCTATCCTATCCTATCCTCTATCCTATCCTCTATCCTAGCCTACCCTCTATCCTATCCTATCCAATCCCCTATCCTATCCTCCACCCTATGAAATCCCATATCCTATCATCTGTCCTATCCTATCCTCTATAATATCCTATCCTCTATCCTATCCTATCCTCTATCCTATCCTATCCTATCCTCTATCCTATCCTCTATTCTATCCTATCCTCTATCCTATCCTATCCACTATCCTATCCTATCCTCTATCCTATCCTATCCTCTATCCTATCAAATCCCCTATCCTATCCTCTATCCTATCCTATCCTGTATCCTATCCTATCCTCTATCCTCTATCGTATCCAATCCTGTATCCTATCCTATCCTCTATCCTATCCTATTCTCTATCCTATCCTATCCTCTATCCTATCCTATCTTCTATCCTATCCTATCCTCTATCCTATCCTATCCTCTATCCTATCCTATCCTCTATCCTATCCTATCCTCTATCCTATCCTATCCTCTATCCTATCCTATCCTCTATCCTATCCTATCGTCTTTCATATCCTCTATCCTATCCTATCCTCTATCCTATCCTATCCTCTATCCTATCCTATCCAATCCCCTATCCTATGCTCTATCATATCCTATCCTCTATCCTATAATATCCTCTATCCTATCAAATCCCCTATCCTATCCTCTATCCTATCCTATCCTGTAACCTATCCAATCCTCTATCCTATCCTCTATCCTATCCTATCCTCTATCCTATCCTATCCTCTATCCTATCGTATCGTCTATCCTATCCTCTATCCTATCCTATCCTCTATCCTACCCTATCATCTATCCTATCAAATCCCCTATCCTATCCTCTATCCTATCCTATCCTCTATCCTATCCTATCCTCTATCCTATCCTATCTTCGATCCTATCCTATCCTCTATCCTATCAAATCCCCTATCGTATCCTCTATCCTATCCTGTCCTCTATCCTATCCTATCCTCTATCCTATCCTCTATCTTAGCCTATCCTCTATCCTAGCCTATCCTCTATCCTATCCTATCCAATCCCCTATCCTATGCTCTATCCTATCCTACCCTCTATAATATCGTACACTCTATCATATCCTATCCTCTATCCTATAATATCCTCTATCCTATCAAATCCCTATCCTATCCTCTATCCTATCCTATCCTCTATCCTATCCTATCCTCTATCCTATCCATTCCTCTATCCTATCCTATCCTCTATCCTATCCTATCGTCTATCCTATCCTATCGTCTATCCTATCCTATCCTCTATCCTATCCTATCCTCTATCCTATCCTATCCTCTATCCTATCCTATCTTCTATCCTATCCTATCCTCTATCCTATCAAATCCCCTATCCTATGCTCTATCCTATCCTATCGTCTATCCTATCCTCTATCCAATCCTATCCTCTATCCTATCCTATCCTCTGTCCTATCCTATCCTCTATCCTATCCTATCCTCTATCCTATCCTATCCTCTGTCCTATCCTATCCTCTATCCTATCCTATCGTGTATCCTATCCTATCCTCTATCCTATCCTATCTTCTATCCTATCCTATCCTCTATCCTATCGAATCCCCTATCCTATCCTCTATCCTATCCTATCGTCTATCCTATCCTCTATCCTATCCTATCCTCTATCCTATCAAATCCTCTATCCTATCCTCTTCTCTATCCTATCCAATCCTCTATCCTATCCTATCCAATCCAATCCCCTATCCTATCCTCTATCCAATCCTATCCTCAATCCTATCCTTTCCTGTATCCTATCCTATCCTCTATCCTCTATCCTATCCAATCCTCTGTCCTATCCTATCCTCTATCCTATCCTATCGTGTATCCTATTCTCTATCCTATCAAATCCCCTATACTATCCTCTGTCCTATCCTATCCTCTATACTATCCTATCCTCTATCCTATCCTATCCTCTATCCTATCCTATCCTCTATCCTATCCTATCCTATCCTCTATCCTATCCTATCCTCTATCCTATCCTATCCTCTATCCTATCCTATCCTATCCTCTATCCTATCCTATCCTCTATCCTATCCTATCCTTTATCCTATCCTATCCTCTATCCTATCCTATCCTCTATCTTATCCTATCCTATCCTCTATCCTATCCTATCCTCTATCCTATCCTATCCTCTATCCTATCCTATCCTCTATGCTATCCTATCCTCTATACTATCCTATCCTCTATCCTATCCTATCCTCTATCCTATCCTATCCTCTATCCTATCCTATCCTCTATCCTATCCTATCCTCTATGCTATCCTATCCTCTATACTATCAAATCCCCTATCCTATCCTCTATCCTATCCTATCGTCTATCCTATCCTCTATCCTATCCTATCCTCTATCCTATCAAATCCTCTATCCTATCCTCTCCTCTATCCTATCCAATCCTCTATCCTATCCTATCCTCTATCCTATCCTATCCTCTATCCTATCCTATCCTCTATCCTACCCATTCCTCTATCCTATCCTATCCTCTATCCTATCCTATCCTCTATCCTATCCTATCCTATCCTCTATCCTATCCTATCCTCTATCCTATCCTATCCTCTATCCTATCCTATCGTCTTTCATATCCTCTATCCTATCCTATCCTCTATCCTATCCTATCCTCTATCCTATCCTATCCTCTATCCTATCCTATCCTCTATCCTATCCTATCCTCTATCCTATCCTATCCTCTATCCTATCCTATCCTATCCTCTATCCTATCCTATCGTCTTTCATATCCTCTATCCTATCCTATCCTCTATCCTATCCTATCCTCTATCCTATCCTATCCTCTATCTTATCCTATCCTCTATCCTATCCTATCCTCTATCCTATCCTATCCTCTATCCTATCCTCTATCCTATCCTATCCTCTATGCTATCCTATCCTCTATCCTATCCTATCCTCTATCCTATCCTATCCTCTATCCTATCCTATCCTATCCTCTATCCTATCCTATCCTCTATCCTATCCTATCCTCTATCCTATCCTATCCTCTATCCTATCCTATCCTCTATCCTATCCTATCCTCTATCCTATCCTATCCTCTATCCTATCCTATCCTCTATCCTATCCTATCCTCTATCCTATCCTATTCTATCGTCTTTCATATCCTCTATCCTATCCTATCCTCTATCCTATCCTATCCTGTACCCTATCCTATCCTCTATCCTATCCTCTATCCTAGCCTATCCTCTATCCTAGCCTATCCTCTATCCTATCCTATCCTCTATCCTATCCTATCTTCGATCCTATCCTATCCTCTATCCTTTCAAATCCCCTATCGTATCCTCTATCCTATCCTATCCTCTATCCTATCCTATCCACTATCCTATCCTATCCTCTATCCTATCCTTTCCTCTATCCTATCCTATCCTCTATCCTACCCTATCATCTATCCTATCAAATCCCCTATCCTATCTTCGATCCTATCCTATCCTCTATCCTATCAAATCCCCTATCGTATCCTCTATCCTATCATATCCTCTATCCTATCCTATCCTCTATCCTATCCTATCGTCTATCCTATCCTGTATCCTATCCTATCCTCTATCCTATCCTATCGTCTATCATATCCTCTATCCTATCGTCTATCCTATCCTATCCTCTATCTTATCCTATCGTCTATCCTATCCTCTATCCTATCCTATCCTCTATCCTACCCTATCATCTATCCTATCCTCTATCCTATCCTATCCTCTATCCTATCCTATCCTCTATCCTATCCTATCCTCTATCCTATCCTATCCTCTATCCTATCCTATCTTCGATCCTATCCTATCCTCTATCCTATCAAATCCCCTATCGTATCCTCTATCCTATCCTGTCCTCTATCCTATCCTATCCTCTATCCTATCCTCTATCTTAGCCTATCCTCTATCCTAGCCTATCCTCTATCCTATCCTATCCAATCCCCTATCCTATGCTCTATCCTATCCTACCCTCTATAATATCGTATACTCTATCATATCCTATCCTCTATCCTATAATATCCTCTATCCTATCAAATCCCCTATCCTATCCTCTATCCTATCCTATCCTCTATCCTATCCTATCCTCTATCCTATCCAATCCAATCCCCTATCCTATCCTCTATCCAATCCTATCCTCAATCCTATCCTTTCCTGTATCCTATCCTATCCTCTATCCTCTATCCTATCCAATCCTCTGTCCTATCCTATCCTCTATCCTATCCTATCGTGTATCCTATTCTCTATCCTATCAAATCCCCTATACTATCCTCTGTCCTATCCTATCCTCTATCCTATCCTATCCTCTATCCTATCCTATCCTCTATCCTATCCTATCCTCTATCCTATCCTCTATCCTAGCCTACCCTCTATCCTATCCTATCCAATCCCCTATCCTATCCTCCACCCTATGAAATCCCATATCCTATCATCTGTCCTATCCTATCCTCTATAATATCCTATCCTCTATCCTATCCTATCCTCTATCCTATCCTATCCTATCCTCTATCCTATCCTCTATTCTATCCTATCCTCTATCCTATCCTATCCACTATCCTATCCTATCCTCTATCCTATCCTATCCTCTATCCTATCAAATCCCCTATCCTATCCTCTATCCTATCCTATCCTGTATCCTATCCTATCCTCTATCCTCTATCGTATCCAATCCTGTATCCTATCCTATCCTCTATCCTATCCTATTCTCTATCCTATCCTATCCTCTATCCTATCCTATCTTCTATCCTATCCTATCCTCTATCCTATCCTATCCTCTATCCTATCCTATCCTCTATCCTATCCTATCCTCTATCCTATCCTATCCTCTATCCTATCCTATCCTCTATCCTATCCTATCGTCTTTCATATCCTCTATCCTATCCTATCCTCTATCCTATCCTATCCTCTATCCTATCCTATCCAATCCCCTATCCTATGCTCTATCATATCCTATCCTCTATCCTATAATATCCTCTATCCTATCAAATCCCCTATCCTATCCTCTATCCTATCCTATCCTGTAACCTATCCAATCCTCTATCCTATCCTCTATCCTATCCTATCCTCTATCCTATCCTATCCTCTATCCTATCGTATCGTCTATCCTATCCTCTATCCTATCCTATCCTCTATCCTACCCTATCATCTATCCTATCAAATCCCCTATCCTATCCTCTATCCTATCCTATCCTCTATCCTATCCTATCCTCTATCCTATCCTATCTTCGATCCTATCCTATCCTCTATCCTATCAAATCCCCTATCGTATCCTCTATCCTATCCTGTCCTCTATCCTATCCTATCCTCTATCCTATCCTCTATCTTAGCCTATCCTCTATCCTAGCCTATCCTCTATCCTATCCTATCCAATCCCCTATCCTATGCTCTATCCTATCCTACCCTCTATAATATCGTACACTCTATCATATCCTATCCTCTATCCTATAATATCCTCTATCCTATCAAATCCCTATCCTATCCTCTATCCTATCCTATCCTCTATCCTATCCTATCCTCTATCCTATCCATTCCTCTATCCTATCCTATCCTCTATCCTATCCTATCGTCTATCCTATCCTATCGTCTATCCTATCCTATCCTCTATCCTATCCTATCCTCTATCCTATCCTATCCTCTATCCTATCCTATCTTCTATCCTATCCTATCCTCTATCCTATCAAATCCCCTATCCTATGCTCTATCCTATCCTATCGTCTATCCTATCCTCTATCCAATCCTATCATCTATCCTATCCTATCCTCTGTCCTATCCTATCCTCTATCCTATCCTATCCTCTATCCTATCCTATCCTCTGTCCTATCCTATCCTCTATCCTATCCTATCGTGTATCCTATCCTATCCTCTATCCTATCCTATCTTCTATCCTATCCTATCCTCTATCCTATCGAATCCCCTATCCTATCCTCTATCCTATCCTATCGTCTATCCTATCCTCTATCCTATCCTATCCTCTATCCTATCAAATCCTCTATCCTATCCTCTTCTCTATCCTATCCAATCCTCTATCCTATCCTATCCAATCCAATCCCCTATCCTATCCTCTATCCAATCCTATCCTCAATCCTATCCTTTCCTGTATCCTATCCTATCCTCTATCCTCTATCCTATCCAATCCTCTGTCCTATCCTATCCTCTATCCTATCCTATCGTGTATCCTATTCTCTATCCTATCAAATCCCCTATACTATCCTCTGTCCTATCCTATCCTCTATACTATCCTATCCTCTATCCTATCCTATCCTCTATCCTATCCTATCCTCTATCCTACCCTATCATCTATCCTATCAAATCCCCTATCCTATCCTCTATCCTATCCTATCCTCTATCCTATCCTATCCTCTATCCTATCCTATCTTCGATCCTATCCTATCCTCTATCCTATCAAATCCCCTATCGTATCCTCTATCCTATCCTGTCCTCTATCCTATCCTATCCTCTATCCTATCCTCTATCTTAGCCTATCCTCTATCCTAGCCTATCCTCTATCCTATCCTATCCAATCCCCTATCCTATGCTCTATCCTATCCTACCCTCTATAATATCGTACACTCTATCATATCCTATCCTCTATCCTATAATATCCTCTATCCTATCAAATCCCTATCCTATCCTCTATCCTATCCTATCCTCTATCCTATCCTATCCTCTATCCTATCCATTCCTCTATCCTATCCTATCCTCTATCCTATCCTATCGTCCATCCTATCCTATCGTCTATCCTATCCTATCCTCTATCCTATCCTATCCTCTATCCTATCCTATCCTCTATCCTATCCTATCTTCTATCCTATCCTATCCTCTATCCTATCAAATCCCCTATCCTATGCTCTATCCTATCCTATCGTCTATCCTATCCTCTATCCAATCCTATCCTCTATCCTATCCTATCCTCTGTCCTATCCTATCCTCTATCCTATCCTATCCTCTATCCTATCCTATCCTCTGTCCTATCCTATCCTCTATCCTATCCTATCGTGTATCCTATCCTATCCTCTATCCTATCCTATCTTCTATCCTATCCTATCCTCTATCCTATCGAATCCCCTATCCTATCCTCTATCCTATCCTATCGTCTATCCTATCCTCTATCCTATCCTATCCTCTATCCTATCAAATCCTCTATCCTATCCTCTTCTCTATCCTATCCAATCCTCTATCCTATCCTATCCAATCCAATCCCCTATCCTATCCTCTATCCAATCCTATCCTCAATCCTATCCTTTCCTGTATCCTATCCTATCCTCTATCCTCTATCCTATCCAATCCTCTGTCCTATCCTATCCTCTATCCTATCCTATCGTGTATCCTATTCTCTATCCTATCAAATCCCCTATACTATCCTCTGTCCTATCCTATCCTCTATACTATCCTATCCTCTATCCTATCCTATCCTCTATCCTATCCTATCCTCTATCCTATCCTATCCTATCCTCTATCCTATCCTATCCTCTATCCTATCCTATCCTCTATCCTATCCTATCCTATCCTCTATCCTATCCTATCCTCTATCCTATCCTATCCTTTATCCTATCCTATCCTCTATCCTATCCTATCCTCTATCTTATCCTATCCTATCCTCTATCCTATCCTATCCTCTATCCTATCCTATCCTCTATCCTATCCTATCCTCTATGCTATCCTATCCTCTATACTATCCTATCCTCTATCCTATCCTATCCTCTATCCTATCCTATCCTCTATCCTATCCTATCCTCTATCCTATCCTATCCTCTATGCTATCCTATCCTCTATACTATCAAATCCCCTATCCTATCCTCTATCCTATCCTATCGTCTATCCTATCCTCTATCCTATCCTATCCTCTATCCTATCAAATCCTCTATCCTATCCTCTCCTCTATCCTATCCAATCCTCTATCCTATCCTATCCTCTATCCTATCCTATCCTCTATCCTATCCTATCCTCTATCCTACCCATTCCTCTATCCTATCCTATCCTCTATCCTATCCTATCCTCTATCCTATCCTATCCTATCCTCTATCCTATCCTATCCTCTATCCTATCCTATCCTCTATCCTATCCTATCGTCTTTCATATCCTCTATCCTATCCTATCCTCTATCCTATCCTATCCTCTATCCTATCCTATCCTCTATCCTATCCTATCCTCTATCCTATCCTATCCTCTATCCTATCCTATCCTCTATCCTATCCTATCCTATCCTCTATCCTATCCTATCGTCTTTCATATCCTCTATCCTATCCTATCCTCTATCCTATCCTATCCTCTATCCTATCCTATCCTCTATCTTATCCTATCCTCTATCCTATCCTATCCTCTATCCTATCCTATCCTCTATCCTATCCTCTATCCTATCCTATCCTCTATGCTATCCTATCCTCTATCCTATCCTATCCTCTATCCTATCCTATCCTCTATCCTATCCTATCCTATCCTCTATCCTATCCTATCCTCTATCCTATCCTATCCTCTATCCTATCCTATCCTCTATCCTATCCTATCCTCTATCCTATCCTATCCTCTATCCTATCCTATCCTCTATCCTATCCTATCCTCTATCCTATCCTATCCTCTATCCTATCCTATTCTATCGTCTTTCATATCCTCTATCCTATCCTATCCTCTATCCTATCCTATCCTGTACCCTATCCTATCCTCTATCCTATCCTCTATCCTAGCCTATCCTCTATCCTAGCCTATCCTCTATCCTATCCTATCCTCTATCCTATCCTATCTTCGATCCTATCCTATCCTCTATCCTTTCAAATCCCCTATCGTATCCTCTATCCTATCCTATCCTCTATCCTATCCTATCCACTATCCTATCCTATCCTCTATCCTATCCTTTCCTCTATCCTATCCTATCCTCTATCCTACCCTATCATCTATCCTATCAAATCCCCTATCCTATCTTCGATCCTATCCTATCCTCTATCCTATCAAATCCCCTATCGTATCCTCTATCCTATCATATCCTCTATCCTATCCTATCCTCTATCCTATCCTATCGTCTATCCTATCCTGTATCCTATCCTATCCTCTATCCTATCCTATCGTCTATCATATCCTCTATCCTATCGTCTATCCTATCCTATCCTCTATCTTATCCTATCGTCTATCCTATCCTCTATCCTATCCTATCCTCTATCCTACCCTATCATCTATCCTATCCTCTATCCTATCCTATCCTCTATCCTATCCTATCCTCTATCCTATCCTATCCTCTATCCTATCCTATCCTCTATCCTATCCTATCTTCGATCCTATCCTATCCTCTATCCTATCAAATCCCCTATCGTATCCTCTATCCTATCCTGTCCTCTATCCTATCCTATCCTCTATCCTATCCTCTATCTTAGCCTATCCTCTATCCTAGCCTATCCTCTATCCTATCCTATCCAATCCCCTATCCTATGCTCTATCCTATCCTACCCTCTATAATATCGTATACTCTATCATATCCTATCCTCTATCCTATAATATCCTCTATCCTATCAAATCCCCTATCCTATCCTCTATCCTATCCTATCCTCTATCCTATCCTATCCTCTATCCTATCCAATCCAATCCCCTATCCTATCCTCTATCCAATCCTATCCTCAATCCTATCCTTTCCTGTATCCTATCCTATCCTCTATCCTCTATCCTATCCAATCCTCTGTCCTATCCTATCCTCTATCCTATCCTATCGTGTATCCTATTCTCTATCCTATCAAATCCCCTATACTATCCTCTGTCCTATCCTATCCTCTATCCTATCCTATCCTCTATCCTATCCTATCCTCTATCCTATCCTATCCTCTATCCTATCCTCTATCCTAGCCTACCCTCTATCCTATCCTATCCAATCCCCTATCCTATCCTCCACCCTATGAAATCCCATATCCTATCATCTGTCCTATCCTATCCTCTATAATATCCTATCCTCTATCCTATCCTATCCTCTATCCTATCCTATCCTATCCTCTATCCTATCCTCTATTCTATCCTATCCTCTATCCTATCCTATCCACTATCCTATCCTATCCTCTATCCTATCCTATCCTCTATCCTATCAAATCCCCTATCCTATCCTCTATCCTATCCTATCCTGTATCCTATCCTATCCTCTATCCTCTATCGTATCCAATCCTGTATCCTATCCTATCCTCTATCCTATCCTATTCTCTATCCTATCCTATCCTCTATCCTATCCTATCTTCTATCCTATCCTATCCTCTATCCTATCCTATCCTCTATCCTATCCTATCCTCTATCCTATCCTATCCTCTATCCTATCCTATCCTCTATCCTATCCTATCCTCTATCCTATCCTATCGTCTTTCATATCCTCTATCCTATCCTATCCTCTATCCTATCCTATCCTCTATCCTATCCTATCCAATCCCCTATCCTATGCTCTATCATATCCTATCCTCTATCCTATAATATCCTCTATCCTATCAAATCCCCTATCCTATCCTCTATCCTATCCTATCCTGTAACCTATCCAATCCTCTATCCTATCCTCTATCCTATCCTATCCTCTATCCTATCCTATCCTCTATCCTATCGTATCGTCTATCCTATCCTCTATCCTATCCTATCCTCTATCCTACCCTATCATCTATCCTATCAAATCCCCTATCCTATCCTCTATCCTATCCTATCCTCTATCCTATCCTATCCTCTATCCTATCCTATCTTCGATCCTATCCTATCCTCTATCCTATCAAATCCCCTATCGTATCCTCTATCCTATCCTGTCCTCTATCCTATCCTATCCTCTATCCTATCCTCTATCTTAGCCTATCCTCTATCCTAGCCTATCCTCTATCCTATCCTATCCAATCCCCTATCCTACGCTCTATCCTATCCTACCCTCTATAATATCGTACACTCTATCATATCCTATCCTCTATCCTATAATATCCTCTATCCTATCAAATCCCTATCCTATCCTCTATCCTATCCTATCCTCTATCCTATCCTATCCTCTATCCTATCCATTCCTCTATCCTATCCTATCCTCTATCCTATCCTATCGTCTATCCTATCCTATCGTCTATCCTATCCTATCCTCTATCCTATCCTATCCTCTATCCTATCCTATCCTCTATCCTATCCTATCTTCTATCCTATCCTATCCTCTATCCTATCAAATCCCCTATCCTATGCTCTATCCTATCCTATCGTCTATCCTATCCTCTATCCAATCCTATCCTCTATCCTATCCTATCCTCTGTCCTATCCTATCCTCTATCCTATCCTATCCTCTATCCTATCCTATCCTCTGTCCTATCCTATCCTCTATCCTATCCTATCGTGTATCCTATCCTATCCTCTATCCTATCCTATCTTCTATCCTATCCTATCCTCTATCCTATCGAATCCCCTATCCTATCCTCTATCCTATCCTATCGTCTATCCTATCCTCTATCCTATCCTATCCTCTATCCTATCAAATCCTCTATCCTATCCTCTTCTCTATCCTATCCAATCCTCTATCCTATCCTATCCAATCCAATCCCCTATCCTATCCTCTATCCAATCCTATCCTCAATCCTATCCTTTCCTGTATCCTATCCTATCCTCTATCCTCTATCCTATCCAATCCTCTGTCCTATCCTATCCTCTATCCTATCCTATCGTGTATCCTATTCTCTATCCTATCAAATCCCCTATACTATCCTCTGTCCTATCCTATCCTCTATACTATCCTATCCTCTATCCTATCCTATCCTCTATCCTATCCTATCCTCTATCCTATCCTATCCTATCCTCTATCCTATCCTATCCTCTATCCTATCCTATCCTCTATCCTATCCTATCCTATCCTCTATCCTATCCTATCCTCTATCCTATCCTATCCTCTATCCTATCCTATCCTCTATCCTATCCTATCCTCTATCTTATCCTATCCTATCCTCTATCCTATCCTATCCTCTATCCTATCCTATCCTCTATCCTATCCTATCCTCTATGCTATCCTATCCTCTATACTATCCTATCCTCTATCCTATCCTATCCTCTATCCTATCCTATCCTCTATCCTATCCTATCCTCTATCCTATCCTATCCTCTATGCTATCCTATCCTCTATACTATCCTATCCTCTATCCTATCCTATCCTCTATCCTATCCTATCCTCTATCCTATCCTATCCTCTATCCTATCCTATCCTCTATCCTATCCTATCGTCTTTCATATCCTCTATCCTATCCTATCCTCTATCCTATCCTATCCTGTACCCTATCCTATCCTCTATCCTATCAAATCCCCTATCCTATCCTCTATCCTATCCTATCATCAATCCTCTATCCTATCCAATCCTCTATCCTATCCTATCCTCTATCCTATCCTATCCTCTATCCTATCCTATCCTGTATCCTATCCCATCCTCTATCCTATCCTATCGTCTATCATATCATCTATCCTATCCTATCCTCTATCCTATCCTATCATCTATCCTCAATCCTATACTTTCCTGTATCCTATCCAATCCTCCATCCTATCCTATCCTCTATCCTATCCTGTCCTCTATCCTATCCTATCCTCTATCCTATCCTCTATCCTAGCCTATCCTCTATCCTAGCCTATCCTCTATCCTATCCTATCCAATCCCCTATCCTATGCTCTATCCTATCCTACCCTCTATAATATCGTATACTCTATCATATCCTATCCTCTATCCTATAATATCCTCTATCCTATCAAATCCCCTATCCTATCCTCTATCCTATCCTATCCTGTAAACTATCCAATCATCTATCCTATCCTCTATCCTATCCTATCCTCTATCCTATCCTATCCTCTATCCTATCCTATCCTCTATCCTATCCTATCGTGTATCCTATTCTCTATCCTATCAAATCCCCTATACTATCCTCTGTCCTATCCTATCCTCTATCCTATCCTATCCTCTATCCTATCCTATCCTCTATCCTTTCCTATCCTCTATCCTATCCTCTATCCTAGCCTACCCTCTATCCTATCCTATCCAATCCCCTATCCTATCCTCCACCCTATGAAATCCCATATCCTATCATCTGTCCTATCCTATCCTCTATAATATCCTATCCTCTATCCTATCCTATCCTCTATCCTATCCTATCCTATCCTCTATCCTATCCTCTATTCTATCCTATCCTCTATCCTATCCTATCCACTATCCTATCCTATCCTCTATCCTATCCTATCCTCTATCCTATCAAATCCCCTATCCTATCCTCTATCCTATCCTATCCTGTATCCTATCCTATCCTCTATCGTATCCAATCCTGTATCCTATCCTATCCTCTATCCTATCCTATTCTCTATCCTATCCTATCCTCTATCCTATCCTATCTTCTATCCTATCCTATCCTCTATCCTATCCTATCCTCTATCCTATCCTATCCTCTATCCTATCCTATCCTCTATCCTATCCTATCCTCTATCCTATCCTATCCTCTATACTATCCTATCCTCTATCCTATCCTATCCTCTATCCTATCCTATCCTCTATCCTATCCTATCCTATCCTCTATCCTATCCTATCCTCTATCCTATCCTATCCTCTATCCTATCCTATCCTATCCTCTATCCTATCCTATCCTCTATCCTATCCTATCCTCTATCCTATCCTATCCTCTATCCTATCCTATCCTCTATCTTATCCTATCCTCTATCCTATCCTATCCTCTATCCTATCCTATCCTCTATCCTATCCTATCCTCTATCCTATCCTATCCTCTATGCTATCCTATCCTCTATACTATCCTATCCTCTATCCTATCCTATCCTCTATCCTATCCTATCCTCTATCCTATCCTATCCTCTATCCTATCCTATCCTCTATCCTATCCTATCCTCTATCCTATCCTATCCTGTACCCTATCCTATCCTCTATCCTATCAAATCCCCTATCCTATCCTCTATCCTATCCTATCATCAATCCTCTATCCTATCCAATCCTCTATCCTATCCTATCCTCTATCCTATCCTATCCTCTATCCTATCCTATCCTGTATCCTATCCCATCCTCTATCCTATCCTATCGTCTATCATATCATCTATCCTATCCTATCCTCTATCCTATCCTATCATCTATCCTCAATCCTATACTTTCCTGTATCCTATCCAATCCTCCATCCTATCCTATCCTCTATCCTATCCTGTCCTCTATCCTATCCTATCCTCTATCCTATCCTCTATCCTAGCCTATCCTCTATCCTAGCCTATCCTCTATCCTATCCTATCCAATCCCCTATCCTATGCTCTATCCTATCCTACCCTCTATAATATCGTATACTCTATCATATCCTATCCTCTATCCTATAATATCCTCTATCCTATCAAATCCCCTATCCTATCCTCTATCCTATCCTATCCTGTAACCTATCCAATCCTCTATCCTATCCTCTATCCTATCCTATCCTCTATCCTATCCTATCCTCTATCCTATCCTATCGTCTATCCTATCCTCTATCCTATACTATCCTCTATCCTACCCTATCATCTATCCTATCAAATCCCCTATCCTATCCTCTATCCTATCCTATCCTCTATCCTATCCTATCCTCTATCCTATCCTATCTTCGATCCTATCCTATCCTCTATCCTTTCAAATCCCCTATCGTATCCTCTATCCTATCCTATCCTCTATCCTATCCTATCCTCTATCCCATCCTATCCTCTATCCTATCCTTTCCTCTATCCTATCCTATCGTCTATCCTATCCTATCCTCTATCCTATCAAATCCCCTATCCTATCCTCTGTCCTATCCTATCCTCTATCCTATCCTATCGTCTATCCTATCCTCTATCCTATCCTATCCTCTATCCTACCCTATCATCTATCCTATCAAATCACCTATCCTATCTTCGATCCTATCCTATCCTCTATCCTATCAAATCCCCTATCGTATCCTCTATCCTATCCTATCCTCTATCCTATCCTATCCTCTATCCTATCCTATCGTCTATCCTATCCTCTATCCTATCCTGTATCCTATCCTATCCTCTATCCTATCCTATCGTCTATCATATCCTCTATCCTATCCTCTATCCTATACTATCCTCTATCCTATCCTATCCTCTATCTTATCCTATCGTCTATCCTATCCTCTATCCTATCCTATCCTCTATCCTACCCTATCATCTATCCTAGCAAATCCCCTATCCTATCCTCTATCCTATCCTATCCTCTATCCTATCCTATCCTCTATCCTATCCTATCCTCTATCCTATCCTATCCTCTATCCTATCCTATCTTCTATCCTATCCTATCCTCTATCCTATCCTATCCTCTATCCTATCCTATCCTCTATCCTATCCTATCCTCTATCCTATCCTATCCTCTATCCTATCCTATCCTCTATACTATCCTATCCTCTATCCTATCCTATCCTCTATCCTATCCTATCCTCTATCCTATCCTATCCTATCCTCTATCCTATCCTATCCTCTATCCTATCCTATCCTCTATCCTATCCTATCCTATCCTCTATCCTATCCTATCCTCTATCCTATCCTATCCTCTATCTTATCCTATCCTCTATCCTATCCTATCCTCTATCCTATCCTATCCTCTATCCTATCCTATCCTCTATCCTATCCTATCCTCTATCCTATCCTATCCTCTATCCTATCCTATCCTCTATGCTATCCTATCCTCTATACTATCCTATCCTCTATCCTATCCTATCCTCTATCCTATCCTATCCTCTATCCTATCCTATCCTCTATCCTATCCTATCCTCTATACTATCCTATCCTCTATCCTATCCTATCCTCTATCCTATCCTATCCTCTATCCTATCCTATCCTATCCTCTATCCTATCCTATCCTCTATCCTATCCTATCCTCTATCCTATCCTATCCTATCCTCTATCCTATCCTATCCTCTATCCTATCCTATCCTCTATCCTATCCTATCCTCTATCCTATCCTATCCTCTATCTTATCCTATCCTCTATCCTATCCTATCCTCTATCCTATCCTATCCTCTATCCTATCCTATCCTCTATCCTATCCTATCCTCTATGCTATCCTATCCTCTATACTATCCTATCCTCTATCCTATCCTATCCTCTATCCTATCCTATCCTCTATCCTATCCTATCCTCTATCCTATCCTATCCTCTATCCTATCCTATCCTCTATCCTATCCTATCCTCTATCCTATCCTATCGTCTTTCATATCCTCTATCCTATCCTATCCTCTATCCTATCCTATCCTGTACCCTATCCTATCCTCTATCCTATCAAATCCCCTATCCTATCCTCTATCCTATCCTATCATCAATCCTCTATCCTATCCAATCCTCTATCCTATCCTATCCTCTATCCTATCCTATCCTCTATCCTATCCTATCCTGTATCCTATCCCATCCTCTATCCTATCCTATCGTCTATCATATCATCTATCCTATCCTATCCTCTATCCTATCCTATCATCTATCCTCAATCCTATACTTTCCTGTATCCTATCCAATCCTCCATCCTATCCTATCCTCTATCCTATCCTGTCCTCTATCCTATCCTATCCTCTATCCTATCCTCTATCCTAGCCTATCCTCTATCCTAGCCTATCCTCTATCCTATCCTATCCAATCCCCTATCCTATGCTCTATCCTATCCTACCCTCTATAATATCGTATACTCTATCATATCCTATCCTCTATCCTATAATATCCTCTATCCTATCAAATCCCCTATCCTATCCTCTATCCTATCCTATCCTGTAAACTATCCAATCCTCTATCCTATCCTCTATCCTATCCTATCCTCTATCCCATCCTATCCTCTATCCTATCCTTTCCTCTATCCTATCCTATCGTCTATTATATCCTATCCTCTATCCTATCAAATCCCCTATCCTATCCTCTGTCCTATCCTATCCTCTATCCTATCCTATCGTCTATCCTATCCTCTATCCTATCCTATCCTCTATCCTACCCTATCATCTATCCTATCAAATCACCTATCCTATCTTCGATCCTATCCTATCCTCTTTTCCTATCAAATCCACTATCGTATCCTCTATCCTATCCTATCCTCTATCCTATCCTATCCTCTATCCTATCCTATCCTCTATCCTATCCTATCCTCTATCCTATCCTATCGTCTATCCTATCCTCTATCCTATCCTGTATCCTATCCTATCCTCTATCCTATCCTATCGTCTATCATATCCTCTATCCTATCCTCTATCCTATACTATCCTCTATCCTATCCTATCCTCTATCTTATCCTATCGTCAATCCTATCCTCTATCCTATCCTATCCTCTATCCTACCCTATCATCTATCCTATCAAATCCTCTATCCTATCCCCTATCCTATCCTATCCTCTATCCTATCCTATCCTCTATCCTATCCTATCCTCTATCTTATCCTATCCTCTATCCTATCCTATCCTCTATCCTATCCTATCCTCTATCCTATCCTATCCTCTATCCTATCCTATCGTCTATCCTATCCTCTATCCTATCCTATCCTCTATCCTACCCTATCATCTATCCTATCAAATCCCCTATCCTATCCTCTATCCTATCCTATCCTCTATCCTATCCTATCCTCTATCCTATCCTATCTTCGATCCTATCCTATCCTCTATCCTTTCAAATCCCCTATCGTATCCTCTATCCTATCCTATCCTCTCTCCTATCCTATCCTCTATCCTATCCTATCATCTATCCTCAATCCTATCCTTTCCTGTATCCTATCCAATCCTCCATCCTATCCTATCCTCTATCCTATCCTGTCCTCTATCCTATCCTATCCTCTATCCTATCCTCTATCCTAGCCTATCCTCTATCCTAGCCTATCCTCTATCCTAGCCTATCCTCTATCCTAGCCTATCCTCTATCCTATCCTATCCAATCCCCTATCCTATGCTCTATCCTATCCTACCCTCTATAATATCGTATACTCTATCATATCCTATGCTCTATCCTATAATATCCTCTATCCTATCAAATCCCCTATCCTATCCTCTATCCTATCCTATCCTGTATCCTATCCAATCCTCTATCCTATCCTCTATCCTATCCTATCCTCTATCCTATCCTATCTTCGATCCTATCCTGTCCTCTATCCTGTCAAATCCCCTATCGTATCCTCTATCCTATCCTATCCTCTAGCCTATCCTATCCTCTATCCTATCCTATCCTCTATCCTATCGTATCCTCTATCCTATCCTATCCTCTATACTATCCTATCCTCTATCCTATCCTATCCTCTATCCTATCCTATCCTCTATCCTATCCTATCCTATCCTCTATCCTATCCTATCCTCTATCCTATCCTATCCTCTATCCTATCCTATCCTCTATCCTATCCTATCCTCTATCCTATCCTATCCTCTATCCTATCCTATCCTCTATCCTATCCTATCCTCTATCCTATCCTATCCTCTATCCTATCCTATCCTCTATCCTATCCTATCCTCTATCCTATCCTATCCTCTATCCTATCCTATCCTCTATCCTATCCTATCCTCTATCCTATCCTATCCTCTATCCTATCCTATCGTCTTTCATATCCTCTATCCTATCCTATCCTCTATCCTATCCTATCCTCTATCCTATCCTATCCTCTATCTTATCCTATCCTCTATCCTATCCTATCCTCTATCCTATCCTATCCTCTATCCTATCCTATCCTCTATCCTATCCTATCCTCTATCCTATCCTATCCTCTATCCTATCCTATCCTATCCTCTATCCTATCCTATCCTATCCTCTATCCTATCCTATCCTCTATCCTATCCTATCCTCTATCCTATCCTATCCTCTATCCTATCCTATCGTCTTTCATATCCTCTATCCTATCCTATAGTCTATCCTATCCTATCCTCTACCCTATCCTATCCTCTATCCTATCAAATCCCCTATCCTATCCTCTATCCTATCCTATCATCTATCCTCTATCCTATCCAATCCTCTATCCTATCCTATCCTCTATCCTATCCTATCATCTATCCTCTATCCTATCCAATCGTCTATCCTATTCTATCCTCTATCCTATCCTATCCTCTATCCTATCCTATCCTGTATCCTATCCTCTATCCTATCCTATCCTGTATCCTATCCCATCCTCTATCCTATCCTATCGTCTATCATATCCTCTATCCTATCCTATCCTCTATCCTATCCTATCATCTATCCTCAATCCTATACTTTCCTGTATCCTATCCAATCCTCCATCCTATCCTATCCTCTATCCTATCCTGTCCTCTATCCTATCCTATCCTCTATCCTATCATCTATCCTAGCCTATCCTCTATCCTAGCCTATCCTCTATCCTATCCTATCCAATCCCCTATCCTATGCTCTATCCTATCCTACCCTCTATAATATCGTATACTCTATCATATCCTATCCTCTATCCTATAATATCCTCTATCCTATCAAATCCCCTATCCTATCCTCTATCCTATCCTATCCTCAATCCTATCCTTTCCTGTATCCTATCCTATCCTCTATCCTCTATCCTATCCTATTCTCTACCCTATCATATCCTCTATCCTATAATATCCTCTATCCTATCCTATCCTCTATCCAATACTCTGTCGTATCCTATCCTCTATTCTATCCTCTATCCTATCCTATCCTCTATAATATCGTACACTCTATCCTATAATATCGTCTATCCGATCCTATTCTCTATCCTATCCTCTATCCTATCCTCTATCCTATCCTATTCTCTATCCTATCCTATCCTCTATCCTATCCTATCTTCTATCCTATCCTATCCTCTATCCTATCCTATCGTCTATCCTATCCTATCCTCTATCCTATCCTATCCTCTATCCTATCCTATCCTCTATCCTATCCTATCCTCTATCCTATCCTATTCTCTATACTATCCTATCCTCTATCCTATCCTATCCTCTATCCTATCAAATCCCCTATCCTATCCTCTATCCTATCCTATCCTGTATCCTATCCTATCCTCTATCCTCTATCGTATCCAATCCTGTATCCTATCCTATCCTCTATTCCATCCTCTATCCTATCCTATCCTCTATAATATCGTACACTCTATCCTATAATATCGTCTATCCGATCCTATTCTCTATCCTATCCTCTATCCTATCCTCTATCCTATCCTCTATCCTATCCTATTCTCTATCCTATCCTATCCTCTATCCTATCCTATCTTCTATCCTATCCTATCCTCTATCCTATCCTATCCTCTATCCTATCCTATCCTCTATCCTATCCTATCGTCTTTCATATACTCTATCCTATCCTATCCTCTATCCTATCCTATCCTCTATCCTATCCTATCCTCTATCCTATCCTATCGTCTTTCATATCCTCTATCCTATCCTATCCTCTATCCTATCCTATCCTCTATCCTATCCTATCCTCTATCTTATCCTATCCTCTATCCTATCCTATCCTCTATCCTATCCTATCCTCTATCTTATCCTATCCTCTATCCTATCCTATCCTCTATCCTATCCTATCCTCTATCCTATCCTCTATCCTATCCTATCCTCTATGCTATCCTATCGTCTATACTATCCTATCCTCTATCCTATCCTATCCTCTATCCTATCCTATCCTCTATCCTATCCTGTCCTATCGTCTATCCTATCCTATCCTCTATCCTATCCTATCGTCTTTCATATCCTCTATCCTATCCTATCCTCTATCCTATCCTATCCTCTATCCTATCCTATCCTCTATCTTATCCTATCCTCTATCCTATCCTATCCTCTATACTATCCTATCCTCTATCCTATCCTATCCTCTATCCTATCCTATCCTCTATCCTATCCTATCCTATCCTCTATCCTATCCTATCCTCTATCCTATCCTATCCTCTATCCTATCCTATCCTCTATCCTATCCTATCCTCTATCCTATCCTATCCTCTATCCTATCCTATCCTCTATCCTATCCTATCCTCTATCCTATCCTATCGTCTTTCATATCCTCTATCCTATCCTATCCTCTATCCTATCCTATCCTCTATCCTATCCTATCCTCTGTCCTATCCTATTCTCTATCTTATCCTATCATCTATCCTATCCTATCCTCTGTCCTATCCTATCCTCTATCCTATCCTATCGTGTATCCTATCCTATCCTCTATCCTATCCTATCTTCTATCCTATCCTATCCTCTATCCTATCAAATCCCCTATCCTATCCTCTATCCTATCCTATCGTCTATCCTATCCTCTATCCTATCCTATCCTCTATCCTATCAAATCCTCTATCCTATCCATTCCTCTATCCTATCCTATCCTCTATCCTATCCTATCCTCTATCCTATCCTATCCTATCCTCTATCCTATCCTATCCTCTATCCTATCCTATCGTCTTTCATATCCTCTATCCTATCCTATCCTCTATCCTATCCTATCCTCTATCCTATCCTATCCTCTATCGTATCCTATCCTCTATCCTATCCTATCCTCTATCCTATCCTATCCTCTATCCTATCCTATCGTCTTTCATATCCTCTATCCTATCCTATCCTCTATCCTATCCTATCCTCTATCCTATCCTATCCTCTATCTTATCCTATCCTCTATCCTATCCTATCCTCTATCCTATCCTATGCTCTATCCTATCCTCTATCCTATCCTATCCTCTATGCTATCCTATCCTCTATCCTATCAAATCCTCTATCCTATCCTATCCTCTATCCTATCCTATCCTATCCTCTATCCTATCCTATCCTCTATCCTATCCTATCCTCTATCCTATCCTATCCTCTATCCTATCCTATCCTCTATCCTATCCTATCCTCTATCCTATCCTATCCTCTATCCTATCCTATCGTCTTTCATATCCTCTATCCTATCCTATCCTCTATCCTATCCTATCCTGTACCCTATCCTATCCTCTATCCTATCCTCTATCCTAGCCTATCCTCTATCCTAGCCTATCCTCTATCCTATCCTATCCAATCCCCTATCCTATGCTCTATCATATCCTATCCTCTATCCTATAATATCCTCTATCCTATCAAATCCCCTATCCTATCCTCTATCCTATCCTATCCTGTAACCTATCCAATCCTCTATCCTATCCTCTATCCTATCCTATCCTCTATCCTATCCTATCCATATCCTATCCTATCGTCTATCCTATCCTCTATCCTATCCTATCCTCTATCCTACCCTATC
Organism: Halictus rubicundus; assembly: GCF_050948215.1. Classification (NCBI taxonomy): domain Eukaryota; kingdom Metazoa; phylum Arthropoda; class Insecta; order Hymenoptera; family Halictidae; genus Halictus; species Halictus rubicundus. The sequence continues at coordinate 211,688 of NW_027488919.1, forward strand.
ATCTATCCTATCAAATCCCCTATCCTATCCTCTATCCTATCCTATCCTCTATCCTATCCTATCCTCTATCCTATCCTATCTTCGATCCTATCCTATCCTCTATCCTTTCAAATCCCCTATCGTATCCTCTATCCTATCCTATCCTCTATCCTATCCTATCCTCTATCCTATCCTATCCTCTATCCTATCCTTTCCTCTATCCTATCCTATCGTCTATCCTATCCTATCCTCTTTCCTATCAAATCCCCTATCCTATCCTCTATCCTATCCTCTATCCTATCCTCTATCCTATCCTATCTTCTATCCTATCCTATCCTCTATCCAATCCTATCCTCAATCCTATCCTTTCCTGTATCCTATCCTATCCTCTATCCTCTATCCTATCCTATTCTCTACCCTATCATATCCCCTATCCTATAATATCCTCTATCCTATCCTATCCTCTATCCAATACTCTGTCGTATCCTATCCTCTATCCTATCCTATCCTCTATCCTATCCTATCCTCTATCCTATCCTATCCTCTATCCTATCCTATCCTCTATCCTATCCATTCCTCTATCCTATAATATCCTCTATCCTATCCTATCGTCTATCCTATCCTATCCTCTATCCTATCCTATCCTCTATCCTATCCTATCCTCTATCCTATCCTATCCTCAATCCTATCCTTTCCTGTATCCTATCCTATCCTCTATCCTCTATCCTATCCAATCCTCTGTCCTATCCTATCCTCTATCCTATCCTATCGTGTATCCTATCCTCTATCCTATCAAATCCCCTATCCTATCCTCTATCCTATCCTATCCTCTATCCTATCCTACCCTCTATCCTATCCTATCCTCTATCCTATCGTATCCTCTACCCTATCATAACCTCTATCCTATCCTATCCTCTATCCTATCCTATCCT